>NC_056729.1:1776752038-1776934538 GCF_019279795.1 Protopterus annectens
GCCATTGCAGACTTGCACACTTTGTATATTTTGCAATGCCTTAATGACTGAAGGTCTGCTGACCAGCCTATTTACCTGGTTAGTAAACGGAAACAAAATAAAAAGAATGATAAAATAGTGAAGTTGTTGCTTAGTAATAAGAGAAACATTACATATGTGTTTGGGCTATGTGCCCAATACATATTCAGGAGTGTCACCAGTCATTATTATTATTGTGGGAATGACACCACCTTGCAGAATTAGACCTTTTACATGTATTTCATTGAATGTCATATGCACGTCACATTGACTGTCCTGCCACCGATTCGTGACAGCATTGACTAATATAACACAGTGAGTAGCAGAGTGCACAGACGTATGTATGCCATAAAGAAAAACAATGTTACAAATATTTTATATACTTTAGAAAGCTTTGTTTTACATTGTGGATGGAGACTTGAAATGTATTACAGTTAAACAAAAAAGGGAAAAAAGAAAAACAAGAGAGTATTTACCTGCCTCTCACCCTCCTGAAAATTGAAAGACTAAGTATTTAGGCAAATATTCTGAGGTTAGAAACAGTACTTACTGAAAATAAAGAATCAGCTTGTCAAGGATGATGAAAAGAGGGGAGTCGCATGAACGGCTACTGCCTGGCTACTACTAATGCTGGTCTCAGCACGGCTTTACTCTGCTTGGACACAAGGCTCATTTGCTTCTTCTCTCCCAGAACCAAAACATTAGCACCAGTCCCAAGATGAGAAGCAGGCCACAGCCTGTTTGGAGATCCATAGTCTTGTCCCAGATGACAGTTAAGTGGAGACTTTAAAAACATTTACCATATTTTGCTATTTTATTCTTACTCACTCTACAGTTATTTAATGTATTTTTATCATTAACCACATGGTAGACCTCTCAAGTGTACCTCATTATGAAGAACGTACCTAATTTGGGGTCTTAAAAAGTTCATGTTCCTCAAAGTTCCACATTGAAAGGGTCTGTCACACATTCAGTGATAAGACTTTTTTTTAACTGATATCCATTGTGAATAGAAAGGAATCATATTAAATAATTAAAATACATTTTTTATAAGCAAAATCAACATATTTTAACTAGTCTATGACCTTCCTAGTTAAAGTTGTTAGTAAACTATTAGTAAGTGTTCCACATTTTGCCCATTTGTTCCACATTATGATGGCTAGTGTTCCTCATTATGTACATGGGAGGTTGAGAGCGCATAGTATTTAAACTGGTCTGACTATAATCATGCATTTGTTCTTTTCATTATTTAAGTTGTCTGATATGTGATTTTTTTTTTTTGTTATTTAACTTGTGTGATGTATTTATAGGTTCATAGGTAGGTACTAGGCTATTGGCCCTAGGGCCTATACAAGCCTAGCCAAAAAGGTATCCTGGCTTTCACCACCCAAGAAAATTATTTTCCTGTGCCTCTGTCAAGCAGAACCACAGAAGTGATCCCCAGGGTGAATTTCCTATTACCCATCCAATCATCAAGATTTTTCTTGAAGAGTGCTAATGAGGAGCTCTGTTTGACATAGATAGGTAGTCTGTTCCAAAGTATGGGAAGTCTCTGGGACAGGAATCTATCCCTCCAGCAAGTTCTGTTTATTGTGGTGACACTTTAGGTCCCTAGAGCATGTAGCTTGGAGGGATTGGGATTTCTTTAAGTGGAGCATGTCCAACAGCTCTGGGTTTGACATAGCTTTATATGTTAGGCAGAGATCGCCTCTGAATAGGCGATATGCAACGGAGTAAAGCTGGAGGTTTTTTTAGACGGTCTGCATAAGGCGTCTGTTTCAGGCCAGCAATCCTCTTTGTGAGGTATTTTTGTGGCCTTTCCAGTTGTTGTAGATGTCTTGTGAGGTACATACCAAAAGGGGCATTGTACTCTATAATGGGTCTAATGAGTGATGAGTAGAGGAGAACAATGACCTCTTTTTTTCTGGATGAGAAATCTTTTGTGATGAGGTGTGCCACGTAGAAGGATTTCCTGACCACTGTGGTGATGTGATCATCAAAGCAGAGACTATTGTCCACCTGTGTCCCAAGGTCTCTTATCACACTTTCGCTGTTAAGTAGACTACCGCCTATGTGGTAGTTCATGGGTACAGAGTTTTTACCAAAGGGGATGACAATGCACTTTTTGGCATTGAGCTTGAGACCATGTCTTTGACACCAGGCATCTGTCTCAGTGATGCCCTTTTGTAGGATGTCCACATTGTTAGGAGTTTCAATTATAGCTCCTAGTTTGCAGTCGTCTGCAAATTTAGTTAGCCAAAGACCTTCTGTATTAGCCTGTACTTCAGAGAAGTAGATACCAAACAGGAGAGGACCCAGGACTGAACCCTGCTGAACCCTCCATCATTGCTGAAAACTAGCACACAGGACATTCGAGGTTCACCATAATATTCAAATATCTCCACAGGAGTGGTTAAGGTGTTTACCTTACAGACAAGGTGCAAGGTTTGATTCTCACATGGGGTAATTGGCTAGCTTTTAAAATGTATAAAGCTACATCCTTGGGCCCCTTCTTTTTTCCCCTTAATGAACTACCCACACAAGATATTATACTGCATGCAGATGCCATCTTACTCTTAGAGTCAAGCAAAACTTATAAACCTCTTCAAACACAAACATAAAAAAGCTTCTCAGATTTATATAAACAGTCAACTACTAATAAAGTACTCACCAATGCAAGCAAATCCACTGTGATGTTATTCGGTTTGCCTCATATGCTAGCAAACCGTCTCTCGCTTGTGCTCACTGACATCTAAGTCAATCCAATCCAGAATGTCACTGAATACAAATAACTAGGAATCACTCTTGAACCTATGCTATCATCCACAAAACGTACTGATGTCACTCAGAAGGATATAAACTAATTGAAACTTCCCCATCTGCTATTCCATCTTTCTAGAAAAGTGATCGCTAAAAATATACTCCCCAAGAAAAAGAACCCTGCTCATCACTGCTAGCCTTTCATTCATGTTATAACCAGCAGAGACTACAGACAATCGAATACAAAAGCTTCAGATTTGCCTCTGTAGTAAATTCACCTACCCATCACTACATACTTACTAATAAACTAAATTTGCTCCTAGTCGCACTTTGTTCAGCACACTGTTATTCAAAAGGAACAAACTTGGTTACTGTCCAACCTTGAGAAAAAAACTCCCATTAAAAGGATGCACATACTCCCTAAGGAACTTCCAGGTAGACCACATGACCCTAGTCCATCCTCGATTTAAAACCCATATGGGAGAAAAAGTCTTCATCAGATCCAGACCAGCCACCTGGAATCTACTTCTAACTCATATTACATCTTCAGAAAACCTAAATAAATTAAAACAAACAAAAAAACTAAATGACTTGCTTCTCAGAAAAGAGCTAACATGTTTCTCTGAAAATGCCTAACAAATTGTAAGGCAACTATGGGGCAGCATATATAAACTGTATGCATAAGGCAATGATGAGCTAAATGTTCACTTCATCTAAATTGCTAATGCATGTATTTCTCTTAATGTAAATACAATATGATGTTACAACTTGCTACATATGTATGTATTTTGTTCTGTAAGTCATATCCTCCCCAGACTCTGGAATAGACTGCCCATACATGTCAAGCAGATGGCCTCTTTGGCCCTCTTCAAAAGGAACCTTGACAATTGGATGGGAGATAGGAAATTCACACCAGGGATCACGTCAGTCACCCTGCTAGACAGGGGTCCAGGGAAGTAAATATTGTGGGAAGAAATAGCCAAGGAATTGTTATGGCTAGGCTTGTCTAGGCCCTAGGGCCTATAGCCTAGTACCAATCTATGAACTAATGTGTGCAATATGACTTGAAAACATCTTCTATGATTTTGCTCAGCTGAGCCAGGATCATGGTGGAAAAGGGTCTTTTGACCAGCCTATTTACCTGATTAGCAAGTAGCAAATAAACAGATAAAATATATAAAGCCTTGCATAGTGGATGGAAGCACTTATTGATAATATTTGTTAATTTAACAAAGTCAGTCTTTTATTTTGGGAATCATTATAAATGTTGTTCTTTTTTTTCTTTGACATTAATGCAGCACGGGTTAGATTCAATAACGCCTACACTACGTATACACTAAGTGCCCATGATATGTATTCAAGAGCATTCTTATCACATTTTTTGTGCTTTCTAGTCACTCAGAAAGATTACACTGAGTGTACATGCAGTCTACACTTTGTGGTAACCTTTAGGAATCCCTGTCAATAGTTAAAGTTGCAAGAGTATTAGGAAAACTACAATTAGGAGAAGAAGATGTAAGTTATGTCTGTGTTGTCTGACTACACTTAATGTAGGCTTTACTGAATTTGGCTCCCTGTTTTTCTCACCTTGTAGCCATCGATGCTAATGTAGTCAAAGCACTTCATCTCACTTTTAGCAGATGACACTACATTTCTATACGTTTCCACAGTCTTTGATAGTCTGCATATCAAGATATCACTAAGGTAATGTCACTGATGTGGGTAAGAGCACTTGGATTTCCATGGCTAACAGGTCATGCATTATATATTGGCTTAAGAAATAATTACTTACCTGTGTAAAATTACTTCTCATAGTCCTCAGTCTTAGAAGGGTCACCAGTACTGTTTAGTATTTTGGGTCCATATTACGTTGCCGAAATCATATTCCAGTGAACACCTATTCACTAACACCTAATCAGTGATAATTGCTTCAGCGATTTGCTGAATTTATTAAGGGCAAGGAAATGCTTGCCTGAAGAACAATGGAGCAACATCTATGTCAATCCAAACCACCCAATATTGGGGGCTTCTCCCCCCACACCCCAATAACTATATATACCAACTTCAAGATCGCACTACAGTGGAGAAATGGGCAAAGTTCTGTTGCTGGCCAGCTATGTCCTTGCCCTTAGTAAATTCAGCGAATCACTGAAGCAATTTTCTCTGATTAGATGTCGGTGAATAGGTATTCGCCAGAATACGATTTTGGCGATGTAATATAGACCCATTATTTTTATTTATTCTACATTTGTTTACCGGGATAATCCGACTGGACACAGGTCCATTTACAGCACAGGCCTGGGGAGAAAAGCTCCACAGTGAGATTAACAATCAAACAGTACAAGATAACATATACCAACAATAAGTGAGAAAAATTACAGATATGAAAAGTCCCATAAAATCCAATCTATACTACATGCTTATATCAGCAATATATGGGCAAAATACATTGATAGAAAGTCATATACCATCAAACCTCTACTGGAAATCTGTGAGCTGGGGTATGAGGAAGACATATGACATGGACAAGAGTGGAATAATACCCAAATAGGAAATCAACAGTTTAATAGTTAATTGTAGCATAGTTACATTAGAAATAGTGGAAAGGGGTGGTGTAAAGAGAGTTGAAACTTTGAAATTCATGTAATACATGGACATAGCCATGTATTTGTTAGATGTGATTTTAGTGCATTTTTAAAATGTGTTATGGTGGGGGCAGTAGTCAGAGAAGGGGGAAGGTTATTCCAGTTTCGAGCTATGGTGGGAACATAGAGCTTTCCCTGTGTTGTTATTAGCCTTAGAGATGCAGAGGAGTAATTTGTCAGTGGAGCGGAGAGGGCAATTTGGTCTGTAGAGAGAGACTAACTGACTTAGTGCTGGGCTTTTATCAGGTTATTTGACTATCTTATAGGCAATGACTAACTGCTGGTAATTGAGTAACTGGGGAAGTTCTAACCACTGTAGTTTCCTTAGAGACTGACAGTGATGGGTGCAGTTATTTGCAAACTTTGCAATTTTATTACAACATGATTCCAGTTTGGCAAAATCAAGTTTCCTGATTTGGGTATTCTCTGTGTGAGGCTTTGGGCTTCTGAAAAATGTAACATAAAAATGACTGAACAAGATAACAGTGAGAGCGCAATACAGCCCACATATACAGACAGAACTGTGAAACCACCTTTGCCATGGAGATATCATAGTCCACGTGTGTACTTTGGGTCTATATCAGAAGCTCAAATTGTCAAAAGAGCAAATGCTCTTTGATCAAACTTTAAAGGTCGAAGGCACTAAACAGCGAAGATGCGGAACAGCAATTTTTTCCCAGGGAAAAAATCACTGGACCGTCGTCGGATGTTTGCCATTTTCTCCACTATGGTGTGATCCCAGAGTTGGTATATTTAAGTAGGGGTGGTGTGGGGGGAGAAGCCTCCCACTTTTTATTGCGTTTACATTTGTTTTTTGTTCCTCGTATGAAAAAAAATCGCTGTTCCATATTTTCAATCTTTAAAGCTCAATCAAAGCGTGTTCGTTCTTTTGACCATTCAAGCTTCTGATATAGACCCTGTACTTTTAGCATAAAAGTCCACTGAGCAGGCAAATGCCTCCACTGGTCAATGTGGTGGGGACACTACATCTCACTTGTGAAGCAGAAGGAAATAAAGTGCACCTGTATAATGAAATAAATAAATAAAAGTGGCTGTCTGTAGAGAGTGACTACAACAGTGCACCTATGAAATGGAAATGCCATAGAACTACCTATGAAATGAAAGCATCATAGTACACTGAAGGAATGGAAACATTACAGTCCACTACAAAATGTAAACAATGCTCTCCAGCCATAAAATGGAAATATCACAGACCACTAGGAAATGGAAACATCACAGTCCATTACAAAATGGAAACACTGCAGGCTAGTTACAAAATGGAACTCACCACAGTCCATCTATGAAATGGAAACACCACAGTAGACATATGAAATGGAAACAGCACAATCCACCACAAAATGGAAACACTGCAATGCAGCTATGAAATAGAAACAGCACAGTAGCCCTATAAAATGGAAACATTACAGTCCACTATGAAATGGAAACACTACAGTCCACCTATGAAATGGAAACATCACAGTCCACTACAAAATGGAAACACTGCAGGCTAGTTACAAAATTGAACTCACCACAGTCCATCTATAAAATGGAAACATCACAGTCCATGTATAAAATGGAAACAGCACAATCCACTACAAAATGGAAACACCACAGCTTACCTGTGAGATCTGAACAGTGCAGTACTGTGAGGAAAGCACTGTGCAATGACACTAGGTCTGCCTGTGAGATTAATAACTCGAGGACTGAAAAGGATAAATACTCAGGACATTCAGTTATTTTTGTCAACTAATACACTGAGATCAATGACAAAGATAGATAGTGAACCATTGTATTGTGTTAGAACCTGTTTCAATTTGGGCTAATGTATTTAGAGTGACACAGTAGTTATTGTCACCAAGCAGCGAGAGAAAAAGAGAAGCAATAATCTGCCCTTGATTTCTCATTGGAACTCTGCCAAAAATGTTAATAAAGGTGAATTTGTACTTTACCCAGATTTGAATGCATGTTGATCTGGATAAATTAAGTTATTTTTGTTTAAGTTGTCAGCGAATTGTTGATAGATATCCATTTCCAGAATTTGCTTGAATTTTGAAAATACCAGGGTAAGGGGAAACTTCTGTAACTTCAATGTTTCTGTTTGCTGCTATGAATATATCAGTTTTCAACTCAGTGGAGTCACTGAATTCTATTTTAGTTATAGTCTCATTGATAAAGCAGAGACACATTTCTGTACTGATGTTGTATTTATTCAGAAATGTACTAACAACACCTACTCATGTTTTTCCGTGTCTCTGTTCCCAGTCAATACTTTTGTCTCTGACTCGGGTTGTGGCTGGAAAGGGTTTAATATGGATCAGTCCTCTTAGCCATTAACTAAGGGAAGGACCCCCAAAGCATAAGAAAATACTTTTTCAAAGGCACACTCACAGGATCATAGGAGGTTACTAGGCTATTAGACCTGAGGCCCTTACAAGCCTAGCCAAGAATTTAGCCCACGTTCCAAAAAGTCAGCACCCTATGCCACTGTCCAGCAGGGACACAGGTGGAATCCCAGGGGTGTATTTTCTTTTCCCCATCCAGTTATCCAGGTTGAGCTTAAAAAGGTTTAATGAGATACTCTGCTTTACCTGGAGAGGGAGTCTATTCCACAAAAGGGAGAGTCTCTGGGACAAACATCTGTTCCGCCAACAAGTCCTATTGATGTCACAGACCAGGTTGAGGTCATGCATGTGGCTTACTGAAGTGGAGCTTGACTTGTGGATATGCAGCAGTGTCATCAAGCAGGGTCTGAGATTGCTTTGTATGCTAGACAGAGGTCACCTCTGAGGAGTCTGTAGGAGACTGAGTAGAGGGACAATTGTGTAGCATAGATGTTTGAGACCCTGGATGCTCCAGGTGAGGAACCTCTGTGGTCTCTCCAGCTGCTGCACGTGCTTTGTGAGATACATGTTGAAAGGGGCATTGTACTCAATAATGGGTCTTATAAGCGAAGAATACAGAGATGTTATGACCACCTTATCCCTGGATGAGATACCCTTACTAATGAGGTGGGCTATGTAGAAAGCTTTCTGTACAACGGAGACAACATGGTGGTCAAAAGTCAGTTTGCTATCAACCTGTGTGTTCAAGTCTCTCACAACTGATTGCGTGCTTAGTACCTTATTATCAATGTGATAATTTGTGAGGACATCACTCTCCCCAAAGGGATGATGATGCATTTTTTGGCATTCAGTTTGAGGCCATGTTTCTGGCACCAGTCATTTGTTTGAGTGAGACCCTCTTGGAGGATGTCCACATAACTAGGGGAAATGATGACAGCATCCAGCTTGCAGTCATCTGCAAACTTGGTCAGCCATAGCCCACTAGATTTGGCCTGCACCTCCGAGAAGTATATCCCAAACAGTAGGGGCTACAAGACTGATCCCTGGGCTATGCTGCTTGTTATGGGTGTACTTCTTGAGGTGGCTTCCGCTATTTTGACTAGATGGGTTGTAGTTTTCTACCCATCTGGTAACATACGGATTGATGCCTAGTTAAGAGAGTTTATCTATTATACCTGAGTGGCAAATAGTATCAAAGGCTTTGGCCAGGCCAAGGTAGACAGTATGCACTGTATTCCCCTCGTCTATGGGCTTGATGACTGTCTCAAGAAGTTGACCAAATTTAACAGGCATGACATCCCCTTGACAAAACCAAACAGTGTGGGATCAAGTGCCTGGACGTTGCCAATGTCCTTTGTTAATGAGGTCCATGATAATTCACTCCATGGCCTTCCCGATCAGGCTAATTAGGCTGATGGGTATATAATTTCCTGGATTGGTGGACGCCACCTTTGTGCAGAGAGGTGACAGCATTTGTCCTCCACTTGTTTGGGACAAAGCCAGTACTCAGGCTTTGGTTGAATAGGCTGCCTAATGGTGCGGCAAGTTCATGCCTGAGTTCATGTAAGATGCAGCCTGGGATTTTATCTGGTCCCATGGAGGCTGTATTTTTTGCCTTTGAGAGGGCAGTGATGACTTGCTCCCTAGAGATAAGGGGAGGGGGGCAGGTACTGGGGATGTCCTGTTTTACTGATGGTGGGACAGAGGAGTGAAGTTTTCATTTAATCTGTCTGCCAGCAGATTGGCTATATCTACAGCATTTGTGTATGTGGTGTCCTTGACCACCAGTTCTGAGCAGATCTGGGTGCTTCCTTTGAGATTGCAGACATATGTAAAGAAGGCCTTATGACTGTACTTAGTAGATGTGGCCAGTCTGGACTTGAAGTTTGCTTTGGAGGATTTCACTAGTGCTCTTATTTGCTTGTTCAGGCTAAGGTGAGATTGCTTCCAATTAGACACCTGCTCCTTCTTGGTCCTGGACAGCATTTTTTTCCTTTTATTACAGAGTTATTTATTGTAGATGGGCACCAGACAGCTTTACTCTTTCTTGAGGAGGAGGATTTTGTCCTGTCTGGTATTCCTGATTCCATGCAGCTATATAAATGCCCATATAGTACTTAAATCATACCTCTCAACTGTCCAGATTTTTGCAGAATGTCCATATTTTGTCTCATATTTTTGACCAGTTTCACATAAAATTGTGTTTTTCTGGCATATCACTGTCAAATTACTGAGAACTAAATTCAAAAATAATGGCAGGCATTCTGAGTTTCACACTTAATATCCTTCAGAAAATTCATGCTAATGTAAAACCTGTTAGTCTATCAACTTTAAGTTTGTAAGAGCCAAATTTAAAAAGTGTCCCTAGTTTTGGGTCTTCGACCCCCCATTATTTGTAGCTTTCTCCAGACTTCTTGCTCTAAGAGGTTGAGAGGTATGGGCACAGTCATGAAGCATGAATGTCCTAATGCAGACTTTATTCACTTCATCACTGTTTAGGATAACAAGGTATGCGTGCTTCATATGTCCACAGAATCTCAGCCTAAATAGGGGAAAATGACTTGGCAAGAGATCACAGAAAATCATCTCAGTAGGGAAAATACAAAAATAAAGCATCAGAGTTATTTTTGACGTAGCAATCTCCAAGGGAAGATGTGAAAATCATGCAGTGTGAATATGTCATTATAAAAAACATTACAATGAACAAAGATCATCCAAAAATGTTCACACAGAACAGCACAGTCAGATAAAAGTGTACTTAGTGTTATCTCTGTACAGCTTCAGTTAAAGTTCAAGGACTCAAGAAAGGAAACGTACTACCAAGAGAAGTAAGGGGCTAAAGTATTTTCATGCAGATGTCATTTTCTTCATAGCACAGAAAGGATCACTGAGTGCTTTCTACTTCAGTGATGAAAGGTACGTACGTATGCATTAAATTAGATGGTCCTTGAAAGGTCGAAGGAGAAACAAGAGGAAGATGAAGTATCCAAACTGAAAACCGTGTACAGCAGGGCTGAAAGGAAGATATTTGAGTAAATACTTCTGTGCTCACAGTGCTAAGGTACACAGCGTACACAACACATGCACACACGCGCGTGCGTGCGCACGCACACACACACACACACACACACACACACACACACACACACACACACGCACATGCACACGCACACAAATACGAGGTATTTTAATGACTGTCAAAAAGGGCAGAGTTAACTAAAGAGGAATAAATCAGACTAGACCAGTCAGTGAAAGACTGAAGACTGAATTACTCAATCAGTAAATAACACTTCCCATCTGTAGGAAAAAATAGAGGTAACACTGGGAACTATTCACAATGAATGCCACTGCAGAGGATAAAATGAAAAGGGTAGTAACTAATTAACTACACACAAAGGTATAAGCACTGGTTAATAACTAATTAATGGAAAACATTTGGAAATTTCTGTTCAACATCTGCATAGCCTACAGGAAGCAAAACTGCATTTTGTACTGAATCTATCCTTTAACTCTTTAAAATATTTTATTAGGATTATTAAAACTAAATCAATTTCATTCCCAAGACATACTGCAGGTGTATTGGACATTCTAAATTGGCCCTAGGTGTAAGTGTGTGAGAGCATGTGCATGCGTGCACCTTCTGAAGAAGGTTGGGCCCTAGGCTGGAAGCTTAACATTGTAGGAAAGAAGTGTTCTCTTTTATTGCCTGTGCTGGAACATACCCATGTATTATAAAAGGACAATGTGCAGGAATTATATGAAGTGAACAGATTTGAGCACAAAAAAGCAATACTTCATCAGTTCCCCAGTCTCCTGTCCATCTTAGTTGTTTTGGGGTTTAACAATGAAATGTATACAAAACACTGTGAACGAGCTACTAAAGTTATATACTGCCATCAAATGAACAGCAAGTAAGTGATAAGCCAGTAAAAACAATCCTTAAGCCTGTACAACTGTATTTGCTCAGAAATGGTCCACAGCATGTGATAAACTCAGCCATCAACTCAGGCATGACACAGCTGTGCAACAGTTAAGGTTGCTGCAAAACTGTGTGTGTGTGTGTGTGTGTGTGTGTGTTTATCCTATAATGTTCTGGCAAACAGTGAGATATATGTTTATTTGACTTATGCAGAATGAGTCCTGCGATATGATCTGTTTTTTTCTTTGACCCAGAACTAAATTAATTGGAGAATGTATGACAAGGGTTAAATCAAGGGCCTTGTCACTGCTATATCATTCTGCCCTGTTTATCTAAACATGTCTTAAGTTCATACACATTACTGTCATTCTTCATACAATCCTTTTGCTGTATTATAGGTTCATAGGTAAGTACTAAGCTAACTGCCCTTGCGAGCCATTTTAGGCCAATCCAGTTATCCTTTGTGAGCCTCAAACCCTGCACCTTGTGTTTGTAAGGCAAACACCTTAACCATTAGGCCACCCTTCCAATCCCCTTATTACTCCTTTTGCTTCTAATTATTCTGCCTCCTTTCCCAGGATGCACAACATGCCCTTACATTAAATAAGTATTTCACAGGATTCAATCCACAACAATCACACAAGACTTGTAGAGGAGTATTATCTCCCCTCCAGTCTCTTATATTTTATATTTGACTTATAAAATACCTCCAGTGATACTACGTTTATGCTCTTCATATTCATGAAACACATTTTCATACTATGTGGATTTCCTCTGGGTACTCTGGTTTCCTTGGGGTCTCAGGATTCCTCCCATATTCCAAAGACATGGGTCTGGAACGTTTCACCCCAGGCTTCCACTAAAAATAGTCTCTGTCCTAGTCGGACTTTCTCAGTCAACAAATGTTAAATAAATAAATAAATGAATAATGATTTAACATAAAGATAATCCTAACACATACTCTTCTAGGGAAATGCTTCTTCCTGATGCAGACATTTTCTTCCCATTTTTTTTACAGTTTCTACTTGCAGTACACAATGCTAGCCAGACCTTGTACCCAATGACTGCATTAAATTCCTTTGTATTACCCCATGGGTAACATTTAGACACATTTATCATTCCGGATCACATAACTGCACTATTTTTCAAATATATACATTTGGCAGTTAGTGCAGAGGATAAAGGGTACGAGTTATTAATGAGCCGTTTCCTGCGATCATCGATTAGATTGTGCATCACTTGCCTACTGCATGACTTTGAACAAGGCACTTAACCAGACATTGCCATGGGGTAAGTGGGAACTTGGACTAGGTTAGTAATCCCCTGGACTGCATACCTACTAACTACCTAAACAACTATTCAATCATATTTCACTTACTATACACAAAGCTGCTTTTACATTCACTGCATATTTTACAGACCAATAACCTATGCTACCATTCAATAAACCCTATACAATAGTCCAGATAATTAGGAGCTAATTCATTTATCTTTGCAGTTGATCCCAGGTAATTCTAACTTATCGATTAGTGTGGCATGTTTTACTGTGTGAAAGGATTTAGTGTGGAAAGATGGTATCCATAGGTTCATAGGAAGGTACTAGGCTATCTGCCCGAAGGCATTTATAAGCCTAGCCAGAATGTGTTGGCTTTCGCCGCCCCCTTAGATTAGTTCCCTGTGCCTCTGTCCAGCACAGCCGCCTCTGTCCAGCACAGCCACTGCAGTGATCCCTGAGGTAAACTTTCTGTTTCCCATCCACTCATCAAGGTTTCTTTTGAAGAGTGTTAGCGAGGAGCTCTGCCTAATGTAGATTGGGATCTTGTTGCAAAGCATTGGAAGTCTCTGGGACAGGAATCTGTCCCTCCAGCACATCCTATTTATTGTTGTGGTGACGTTTATATCCCTAGAGCATGTGGCTTGTGGGGATAAGGTTTTCTTTAGGTGGAGCATGTCCATCAATTCTGGGTTGGACATGGCCTTGTATGTCAGGCAGAGATCACCTCTGAGTAGGCGGTATGCAACCGAGTACAGCTGTAATTTCTTCAGTCGAGCTGCATAGGGCATCTGTTTGAGGCCAGTGATCCTCTTGGTAAGGTACTTCTGTGGTCTTTCCAGCTGCTGCAGGTGTCTTGTAAGGTACATCCTAAATGGGGCACTGTACTCTATGATGGGTCTGATGAGTGATGAGTAGAGGGGCACAATGACCTCTTTTGATCTGGACACGAACCCTTTTGTGATTAGTTGGGCCATGTAGAAGGATTTTCTAACCACTTTGGCAATGTGATTATCAAAGGTGAGATTACTATCTACTTGGGTCCCCAGATCCCTTATTACATCTCCCATATTTAGGGGACTACCACCTATGTGGTAGTTTGTGGGTACTTTGTTTTTTCCAAAGGGGATGACTATGCACTTTTTGGCATTTAGCTTGAGGCCATGATTTTGACACCAGGTATCCGTCTCAGTGAGACCCTTTTGGAGGATGTCTGTGTCAGCCAGTGAGTCAATTATAGCTCCTAGTTTGCAGTCGTCCGCGAACTTGATCAGCCATAGTCCTTCTGTGCTTGCCTATACGTCTGAGAAGTATATGACGAACAGGAGAGGTCCTAGGACTGAGCCCTGGGGAACGCCACTTGTAACCGGTTTAGAGTTGGACCTAGCTCCCACAACTCTCACCATGTGGGTTCTGTCCGTGAGCCAGTTGGCAACCCATCTTGTGACGTAGGGGTTTATGTTCAGGCTGGTGAGCTTGTCTATAATACCAGAATGGGGAATGGTGTTGAAGGCCTTTGCGAGGTCTAGGTAGGCTGTGTGTACCACCTTTCCCTCGTCTATAGCCTTGGTAACTATCTCAAAAAAGTCCACCAGGTTTAGGAGGCATGATCTGCCCTTAACAAAGCTGAACTGGGTAGGGTCCAGTGTTTGGAGGTTCCCAATGTCTCTGTTAATGAGTTCCATGATGATGCGCTCCATAGCCTTGCAGACCAAGCTAGTCAGGTTTATAGAGCGATAGTTCCCAGGGTCTGTTGTGGCTCCACCTTTGTGGAGTGGAATAACGTTTGCTGTGCACCACTCTATTGGTATGTAGCCTGTGGAGAGGCTGAGTTTGAACAGTGTGTTTAGGTGAGGGGTTAGTTCATCTTTGAGCTTGTGTAGGATGCAGCCTGGGACACCATCCGGTCCCACTGATGCTGTGTTTTTGGCTTTGGAGAGGGCTATTTTAACCTGTCTGTGATTTTAGGGACTCTGCATTCTTCTGGTATGGTTATGGGCCCTTTTGGGGGTGAAGTTTGCGCTGAACCTGTCTGCCAGGATGTTGGCGATATCGGTCGGTTCAGTGCATTTTCTGCCATTCTGCACTACCTCTGAGCAGACCTGAGCATTGTCACTTAGATTCTTGATATAGCTATTGTCTTGTGGTTATCTTTGAAATCCTTTGCAATTTTTCTTTCAAAGCTCGCCTTAGATGATTTTATGAGAGATCATAGTTTCTTGCTGATACTGATCAGGGATGTCTTCCTTTCTTGGGATTTTACTCTTTTCTGTACTAGTTTCCTCCTTCTATTGTATAGCTTGTTTATGGTAGGAGTCCACCAGACTGGTTTCCTTTTCTTGGAGGAGTGAGTCTTGGTTTTGCTTGGGATGGCAGGATCCATGCATTTTTGTAGGTGCCCGTAGAATGCATTAGTAAAGGGCTTTGTAGCTTGGACAGCATTATACTTCAGCATGGGGGCTTTGAAACTTTCCACCTCGGTCTTAAGTAACGTGAAGTTTGCTTTTGAAAAGTTTTTCACAGTGGTTTTCTTGTCCGGAGGTGGGGGCGAATGTTGATATCCAAAGTGATTTGTTTATGGTCAGATCTAACCAGCGAGGGGTTGACTTCCGGTGTTGAACACTGGTCTCCCATGTTGGTGATGACCAGGTCCAATATGTTGTCACCTCTGGTGGGAGTGTTGACCAGTTGAACCAGGGCATTTGAGTTTATAAATTCTAGGAAATGTTGGGCAAGGGAGTTAGTACTTGAGTAGTTCTCCCAGTTAATGTTTGGGTAATTGAAATCACCCAATATTAGGGTGCTTGGTAGGACCTTTATGTTTCCCAGTGTTTCCAGAAACACAGAATGGGGGTCCTGGGACATGGTGGGTGATCTGTAGCAAGCTACAATTTGAACTGCAGTTTTGCCCATTGTTAGTTGCACGTGGATGATCTCTGAAGCATCGTGCTGTGCCACTAACCTGGAGGTGTGGGTATCCTTGATGAATATGGATACGCCCTTGCCTTTTGTATTTTGGTTTGGGTTCTGTGGCCGGAATTCATGGTATGAGTTGTAGCCTGGTAGTGCTGGGGTGCTTTCTGGATCCTTAAACCAGGTTTCTGTTACTGCACATATATCGATTTTCTCCATACTGAGGAGTGCCTCGGTTGTATGCATTTTGAGGTTCAGACTTCTGGCATTGAGTAGCATTACCCTTAGTTTTTTGTTACTTGTGGCTATTCACGGCGGTGGGATTGTCTTTTGAGCCTTGCCTAAAAAAGGCACTATGGGGGTGGCATGAGCCTTGGCCAGTATTTGAAAGCCTAAGGGTGACAAGTGCAAGCCTTCTCTAGCGAAGCAGCATGGCTTATCGAGCATGTCATCCCAGGTGGACAGACACTGGATCCTCTTTGAATGACACCAAAAACTTAGCCAATTGTTGAAATCGAGAATTTTTTCTTTATACCGTGGTATCATTCTTGGTGAGGGCAGGATGCTACTCAGGGTCAGGGTCATACCGGCCTGGGCTATGTGATCAGAGAGCTCTTCCATGTCTCTTTTCATGTAGTCCAGAGAGGTACGGCTCAGGTCATTCACACCAACATGGACAATTACAGAGTCATATTTGTTCCCACAGTGTATACATTACTGTCTCATGTTTGTATCTGGGGTTCTTTCTTTACTCGTTTATCAGTTCTTGACCACAGATATTTTTTCACTCTTTACATATATCACATATCCCACATACACCACATGTGACACATTGCCACATATACCACATGTATGCATATACCAACAAATGACACTTTAAATCGTCTATAGTCATGTTCAAGTATCCATCTGTAGTGATATAAACTATGACTGTATGTTCTCTTTCAACCACTTCTAACATCTGTTAGCATATCCGACCAATGATCTGACACTGCTTTCTCCAAATTTCTGTATTTCCCAAGAAACCTCATTGTTTTACGTTTGTCTGCCACAGACTTTCAACTTCATATACTATCTATTTATGTTTAAACCTTCGACACCATCCCCACTCTGGAATCATAGATAAACTTACTAAGCTGGGCACAAATCCCTACATCACTCGATGGGTTGCCAACTGGCTTACTGACAGAACCCAGACCGTAAAAGTAGCCGACTCCAAATCCAGATCCAGACAAGTGACAAGTGGATTACCTCAGGGTTCAGTCCTGGGACCACTCTTGTTTGGAATCTACTTCTCTGATGTACAGGCCAACACTAAGGGATTCTGGCTAACAAAGTTTGCAGATGACTGCAAACTGGGAGCCATTATTGAATCCCCAAATGATGTGGCTATTCTACAAAAAGGCCTTAGAGAAACAGATGCCTGTTGACAGAGCCATGGGCTCAAGCTTAATGTCAAGAAATGTATAGTTATCCCCTTTGGAAAAAAACATGTACCCATGAATTACCACATAGGTGGCAGGACGCTAAACATCAAAAGTGTGATGACAGCCTTAGGGACACAGGTGGACAGTGGTCTCACTTTCGATAACCACATCACCACAACAGTCAGGAAATCCTTCTATGTTGCACACCTCATCACTAAAGGCTTTTCATCCAGAAAAAAGGAGGTCATTGTCCCACTGTACTCATCCCTCATTAGACCCATTATAGAGTATAATGCCCCATTTGGTATGTACCTCACAAGACATCTGCAACAGCTGGAAAGGCCACAGAAATACCTCACTAAAAGAATCGCAGGCCTAAAGCAGATGCCATATGCCGACTGTCTAAAAAAACTCCAGCTATACTCTGTGGCATATTGTCTACTCAGAGGCGATCTCGGCTTTACATACAAGGCCATGTCAAACCCTGAGCTGTTGGACATGCTCCACTTAAAGAAACCCCAATACCTCAGAGCCACATGCTCCAGGGATCTACACCTTATCATCACAATGAACAAAACATGCTGGCGAGATAGGTTCCTGACCCAGAGACTCCCCATACTCTGGAATAGACTGCTCATACATGTCAAGCAGAGTGCCTCATTGGCCCTCTTCAAAAGGAACCTTGACGATTGGATGGGAGATAGGAAATTCACCCCGGGGATCATGTCAGTCGCCCTGCTAGACATGGGTCCAGGGAAGTAAATACTGTGTGAAGAAATATCCAGGGAATTGTTATGGCTAAGCTTGCATAGGCCCTAGGGCTGATAGCCTAGTATGAACCTATGAAAAATATTTTGTCTTCTCTGCCCATTGTTCTACTTTCTTTTGCAACATTTTTACTATTGAACATTTCCTAATATTCCTACTTGCATTGTTGTTATAATTGTAATGTCTTTACCTTCATTTTTCTTCTTCTTCTTTTGTCTGCAGCTTCTCTCCGTAGGCCTACACTGAAAACAGGTTCCTAGGTGTTTACTGGGCTAACAACCACAAGGGCCCTTTTAAGCCTAGCCATGCACCCCAAATCTTTGACGAGTTCTGGTACCCTTGATAAGTGTAAACATGGGCCTGGGAGATGAACCATTTACAGGTTACCTGTGTCCATTTGAGACATAGGTGCCAAACCAGAGATGAATTTCCAGTTTCCCATCCAATTGTCCAAGCTGCACATGAATTGTGTTAGGGAGCTTCACATGGATGGAGAGCCTGTTCATAGATGGGGTAGTCTCTGGGATACATACCTATCTCTCCAGCAGGTCCTATTTATATCACAGGCAAGGTTTAAGTCTTTAGAATGGGTAATTCTGGTGCTGTTTGTTTGGTGGATATGCAGGAGGTCCATCAGAGTGGGGTCTGACAAAGTCTTGTATGCCAGACATAAATCTCCACTCAAAAGCCTGTAGGAGACAGAATACAGTGATAGGACCTTGAGCCAGTCCATATAGGATATATTACTTATGCCATGTATTCTTTTAGTGAGGAACGTCAGTGGATGTTCCTTCTGTTAGATATGCCAGGTTAGGTACATACTAAAGGGGGCATTGTACTCAGTGATAGGTCTGATGAATACTGAATACAGTGAAACAATCACTTCCTTGGACTTAGATGCCATACCTTTGTTTATAAGTTGCACAACATAGAATAATTTCCTCACCACTGTAGACATGTGATAGTCAAAGGCTAGATTACTATCTATGTGTATCCCTAAGTCCCTGACTACTGGGTCAACTCTAAGGGGTGTGTTGTCAATATGGTAGTTACCAGGGGTGGATAACTAGCCAAAGGATACTATTATGCATTTCTTGGTATTTAGTTTTAGTCCATGACTCTGATACCAGTTGTTTGTCTGTATCAGCCCCTCCTGGAGAACATTTGTGTCAGTGTGGGATTCAATGAAAATGGGCCAGTCCTGTCTCATCTGGACATTCCGAGTAAACAAATGCGAAAAATAAATAAATAAATATGATACATATATGACATACTTTTATTTATTTATTTCCAGTTTGATGACCAGAAATAAATATATGTGTATATATATATACATACATATATATATATATATATATATATATATATATATATATATATATATACATACATATATATATATATACATATCTATATATATATCTATATATATATATATATATATATATATATATATATATATATACATATATATATATATATATACATATCTATATATATATCTATATATCTATATATATATATATATATATATATATATATATGTATATATATATATATATATATATATATATGCCATATATCAGGTCCCCTACGAAATACCGAATGCTCAGAATCACGACGCCCAAATGACCAAGACCAGAAGCCCAATACCCCACATTACCGAAAAAACAGAAGCATGAAATTCAAAATCCCGATGTTAAGGGATACTGAGTTAGCGTTTCTGGTGTTGTGGTTCAGGTAAGTATGTGTGTGTAAGTGTGTTTGAGAGGGGCTATAGTGTGTGTTAGTGTGTGCTGTAACTGTGGTGTGCATGTGAGGGACTGTAATGTGTGGGTGTGAGTTTGCTTTCTGTGTGTTTGTGTGATCTCGGAGTTAGAATATTAAAGTAGGGGGTGTGGGGGGTGCAGCCCCCCACATGGTGGGTGCAGGGGTGCTTGCCCCCCTGCTTAACTATAGTGTAGGATTATTTGTATGGGTTTGGGGGGGACACTGTGTATGTGTATGTGTGTACTGTATGTGTGTTGATTGTTCGCGATTTGAATTTCGCGCTTGTGGTCCATCGGTCTTCTCGTCTTTCGGGTATTTGGTCTCGGGATTATGGGCGTCAGTCTTGTGGGTTTTCGGTCTTTCATAGTGAACCCATATCTCACATATTCCAATGTCTTTTTTCCTTAAGCCATGTTTTCCTCATAGTTTCATATGTGAATACAAGATCAACTAACCTGAAGGGGCATTTTAAGTGCAGCCAATAATCCAAGGTCAGAATCAAACCCTGCACCTTGTGTCTATAATGTGAAAACCTTAACCATTATGCAAACTCACCCAAAAATTAAATAATACTAGGCTATCAGTCTATAGACTATTACAAGTTTAGCCAATAACCAAAGGTCATAATCAAACCTTGTACCTTGTGTTTGAAAGGGACATTTATTTATTTATTTTATATTTGTTTGCTAGGTAGTGTCCAGATGGGACAGAACTCCATTTTCAGTAGAATCCCAGGGAGAAAAGCTTGATAATATAGTAAAGGAATACAGAAGACTAACATGAATGAGAACATACACATTGTTGCATGACATGTTAACATACATAATAAGAATAATTCAGCAAAAAAGCATACACATGATACATTTACATTTTTACAAATTCAGGATTTAGTCGCAACATGAGTTGTATGGTAGTATTATAGCTCTAAAAATGTGTAAGGGAACTATATTGGTGTTATACAAAGTAAAAAATGTACAGATTGAAGAAAGACAAGATTAACGTGGTTGCAAGTAGTGAGAGAGAAGCAAATACATTTGGTATTTACATTTTTACAAATTCAATATGTTGTCACAATATAAGTGATAAGATATGTAGTATGAGAGCATCCTGGTTGTAGAAGCTGGGTAGGGAAACTACAGATGGCCATGGGAGGTTAGTGTAGGTAGGAAAGGGGATGGTGATATAGTTAGCCAGGGGATGTACAGAAACATAGATAGTGATTGGTAAGGTGGAACTATTATGCCAACCACTCCCCACAATAGCACTGGTTGCTTAAAATCATCTCCTTCCACTCCAAAAATGACAGCTTTGGACTCCTGGCATCAGTCTACAAAATGTTTGCAAGGTCTTTTTTTATTTCTGTCCAACTTCTGTTCATGCTATGTTGAAACGTACTAGAAGACTAAAACAAAATTAATAAATAAAATGAAAGTTCTACAGCTTTTTAAAACTTGCACTTAAATTTTCTCTCATCCTGTGCATTATGTGTTTATATTAATGGTTCAGTAGTTGCCATTACATCCTATTCAGGACTGCAGAAGAGCTATAACTGCCATTGTACCACAATAAGGGAGGGCAAAGGGGACAGCTGCCTGAATGCAAGCTGGTAGGGGGACAAAATCAGCATGTACCAAAGCTGCACAACTGCAAAACCAGTATTCACTTATGAAGCTAGGCTATTGTCACAGCTTCATAAATGAATGCCAATACTGCATGCATGCTTGGGTCAGTGTGCATTAGCAATGGTAGCACACTGCTTGCTACAACTGTAGTGAGCACCTTGTTACTGCACTTGCACCTATACTCGATGAATGTAAAAAAGTAAGCAGCTTGCAAATGTGCCTGTTCCTATACTCAATGAGTCTAAAGTAATAAGCATCTTGTTACTATGTCTGTTCCTGTACTCAATAATTGTAAAGTAGTAAGCAGCTTGTTACTATATTTGTTCCTGTACTCAATTAATGTAACATAGTAAGCAGCTTGTTACTATATTTGTTCCTGTACTCAATTAATGTAAAGTAGTAAGCAGCTTGTTACTATATCTGTTCCTGTACTCAATTAATGTAAAGTAGTAAGCAGCTTGTTACTATGTTTATTCCTATACTCAATTAATCTAAAGTGGTAAGTAGCTTGCTAATATGTCTGTTACTGTACTCAGTGAATGTAAAGTGGTGGATCAGTCCTAGATGGGATGTCATTTCTTCACAAGATGGTTCTGAGACACCTGATCTCATTTCTTTTAGCAATGTTCTTGAAAAGCACAGTAGAGGCAATGCTTGATCAGACTCATACACACATCAAAATCCCTGGTGATAAAAACTTACCCCATATTCACAAGTCTCCAGTAATCTAAGGAGCCTTCAGATAACCTGATAAAATACCTGCATATCCACTCCCTTCATACAAGTTATACGAACTTAAAAAAAGAAACACAGTCAGTGCACTGTCATACTAGCTGTTTCTCCCTTCTCTACTCCTCCAAAGTCTTCAATTTAGCAACTTTACAATGAAAGACTAATACTTATTTATTTATTTATTTTATTTATTTTACATTTGTTTACCAGGTTAGTCCAACTGGATGCATATCCATTTTTTCAGGAGACCCGGGAAAAAAGCTCACCACAAAAAAACAAATTTATAAGAGACAGTAAAGAGACAGAAATAACACATAAATTTAAATTGACTTTTCCATGATATACAGAACAGAAATATGGAAACAATATAAACAATATAGAGGAGTTGTAGTGATATGAGAGAGGAGAGAAGAGAAGAGAGGCCATTAGCATTAGGGAATGTAGGGGAGATTAGACTTTATGATTAGGGCGGTTTAAAGGGCAGCAGAGCCAGCCAGTTATAAAAAAATAATTTGACATTTTTGAATTGGCTGAGAGAGGGTAGCTAGTCTGAGGAGGGAGGGACTTCTAGGTATCTATTATGTAAATAACTGAACTTAGTTTGTTGTTTGTTTGGTTTTTGTCTTGGAGGTGACAGAAGTAGTTTTTTTGTCCTGGGTAATGATTTTGTAGTTTTTCTAAGCTGCTGAAATTTAATGCAATCTCGAGGCTTTTTGTGGTTAGCCACTTGTCCCATGCCTTTTTTATCTGTATTGTTTGGAGCTTTTCTCCCGGGCCTCTGCTGAAAATGGACATGTATCCAGTCGTAGTTCTCGGTTAACAAACTTTAGGCCAAAAGTTTCTCAAGTTTTTCCCCGTGGGATATATATATTAACAAGATTTATGGTTTTTTGTGTTGTTAGCATTTTTTTAGGCAATTAGTTCCATGTTAGAGACCTTGGAGGTTGTAAAATAAATAAATAAATTTTATCCAATCTACCCTTAGTATATTATACTTGGAGGGAGGGACTTCTAGGTACTCGTGATATGGTGGGAATACAGCATTTACTCAGTGGGATCTGATAAGTAAGCCTTCACAAGTCAGGTCACCAATAAGATATCCTGCTAGCCACATACACACACACACACACACACACACACACACACACACACACACACACACACACACATATTCACACATATATGCACTCTTACACACACATACATGCACACACACATGACACATGCACACGTGCAACACACACGTGCACACTCATACACTCACACACATACACACTCACAGGCTCTAGCGCACATGAGCTTAGATACGCACACACACACATATTCACAAAGATGAATGTACCCTATAGGCAGGTTGGAAGATTTCTAGTTCACATTCAGTATTTTTTTCAGGGATATAAGATGATACCAAAGTACTCAGCAAAAATTCTCAAGAACACAAGATGGACAAGCAGACTTTTGTGGAAGGAAGCTCAGTTAGGGATTGAACTGCCAAAGTAAGCACTGTGAGACAGCAAGGCTAAGTGCTACACAACGCACCTGCCCTGGCCATAAACAAACATGCTTAAATCATACCTCTCAATCTCTTAGAGTAAGAAATCTGGACAATGCCATAAAAAAGGAATACAAATAGGGACAATTTTGAAATATTGCTCTTACAGACTTAGAAAGTTGATAGAATAACAGATTTTGCATTAGCATGAATTTTCTGAAGGGTATGAAGTCTCAGACTCAAATGTCTGTCATTATTTTCTAACTTCAATCTTTAATGATTTGTCACTAATTAGCCAGAAAGCCACAATTTTATGAAAAATGTACCAAAATATAAGGCAAAAATCTGGGCATTCTGCGAAAATCTGTACAGTTGAGAGGTATGGGCTTAAATATTCAAGAACACTACAGTAATTAAAATTTGAATATACAAGTATGATGCTCTAAAATGTTCTTACGTCTTTTTGGTAATTTGTGACCAGATAAACACATCAGCACATATGCTTTTTTTTTTTTTTGGGGGGGGGGGGCTGATCAGGCACAGGCATATATTAAGAACTATTTTTTTAAGTGGAAGCATGTAATTACTACTTATTAATTAAAGAAACACAGCTGTAACAAGTCAAATAATCCATCCCAGAGACTGCATCTTACCAGGAATTAATCAGTACATACATGCTATGTGGCCACTTGGTTTTCCCTCACTCTTTATAAAATACCCAGAGTGTTGATTAAATCAGACTGAATGCAGAGACCGTGGGAGGCTGTTACTTAAAAAAATACATGCCATTAAATGACTTTTACATTAATAAAATAGTGTTTTCCTTTAGGAGAAAAAAACCTCAAGTCTGTACTTCTAGAGATTTAAAAAATGCAAAGACAAAGTTGATGTTCTGAAAATAGTAGTTTTACTGATGCAACCACAACACCTATAAAACAATAGTACATCTTTATAGTTTTAAGAGGGATCTGTACTATAATGCACTAGGACAAATCGATCAGCAGATACTTCTCAGAATGCTTTTAATGCTTTTTTTTTGGACCTCATTGTTACCAGGCTGGCCCCCAGTACCTACATCCACACCAGGTTTGCCAGCTATTCTTTAATCCACCTGGACTAACTCTGTTTTTTCACTGGTGCCAGTTGTTGATCTTGGTGGTGTCATGGGGGCTCGGCTCATCTGTGCACCACCCCCCCTTAGGGAGCATATCAACAAGCATCCTTCCATCTGGTATGGACATGCCCATCCCTTCAATGTCGCTCCATCAGTCACTCAAGCCACTAATCGAAACCAAGTCAGCTGGGCAGTAGTCAGATCCTTATCCCTCTACACCAAAGGAGTGGCCTTCTCAGTGTACTTTTGACAAAAATAAAATGATTGCACTTGTCTAACTATATACATTCTCATAGAGAGAATGTAGAAGTACTGCTTCAGAGCTGTTTTACAATCGTCAAATAAGTGTATTAGTTATGTACGTTGTTACACAATAGAGTCAGTAGTTAAACAGGTATGATCAGTTTGATGGTAGGAAAATTAGGAGTTAAAATCGCTGGGGTTTGTGTTCCAATAATGGATTGTGGATTATGGTATAAACGAATGCTCTGTCCATGAGGTGATTTACAATGCATCATATGCCACCCTGTATTCCAAATGTGTGAATTGCAGCAGTGTATGTGAATACTTTCAATCATATGGCATCTACTGAAAGAACTTAGTAGCTTTTTATTAAACTCAGAAAAACAGCCAAAAATTCTTATAAAATTGAAAACTATTTTATCAGAAATAAAAATTCTCAGAACTGTAAAAGTGCTTAATCTTACATCAAAACTGATAGTAAAAAGTAAATAATAAATATCATAAAAAGTAAATAAAAAATATCACTGCACATTCAGTATTCTCTCTGTATCTCTCCTCATTCTCTACAATTGCTACATTGTTTATTTTTATAGTTCCTCATTATTAAAATTTAGGGTTATGCCCTCGTTCTTAAAACTCAAATCTTTAAAATATTAGGAGCTATTTAAAGCTGCTTCTAATACAATGCCTCTGGGCTTCCTTCATATACATCAGGAAATATTAAATCAGACTATATACATTGTTTTATAGGTTTTAATTTTCAATTTTCCCATTGACACCTCCCCCCGTATGCATTTACACAATATTAAAAAATTAGCTATATTTCTTCCCTTCACAACCACAGACAAAACAGATGTGTTCTTCCTTGCCTGTGCCATAGAAAGTTAGGAAGTTACTAGGCTATTGGCCCTGAGACTCTTACAAGCTTAGCCCTGAATTTAGCACATTTTTCGACAAATCAGCACCCAATGCCTCTGTTCAGCAGGGACACAGGTGGAATCTCAGGGGTGTATTTTTGTTACCAATCCAGTTATCCAGGTTGCATTTTAAAATGGTTAATGAGGTACTCTGCTTGCCGTGGAGTGAGAGTCTATTCCACAGAAGGGGGAAAAACATTAGTAGACCTATTACACCATATGATAATCAAGCCCTGCACCATGCATCTGTAAGGTAAACACCTTGGCCATTAAGCCAACCTCCCAAAAAGTAATGCTTTCAATGCATTATACAGAGTCACTCTGTCCTTTTTCTTGAAATAGCATTTTGTGGGCAGCCTCATGTCAAAATCCTGGCTTTGTACCCTTCAAAGTGTCACCTGTATGCTAGCGGATTTAGTATGGATGCATATACAACACTGCAGCTCTCGCATAGTCCTGATACATGAGATGCATTTGCATTTTGCTGTTTTGGCTAACTGCCCTTGTGGGCCATTTTAGGCCTACCCAATTTCTGTTTTTGTGCTTGAAATAACCTGCCCCGTTTGTTATAGACTGGTCGATAATTATATATTACCCTTAAGGAGAATAACTGGATCATACAATGCATAATTTGAGGAGATCCATGCATGTGAAAAAGCATTTAGTAACTGCCTCTATCCATTAGTAGTACAGGGGGCAGTCCTGGCGTAAATTTTCTGTTTTCCATCCATAGAACTAAGTTGCACTTGAAAATGGAGAAGGATAAACTTTGTTTTATGTGGGTGGGGAGTCTGTTCCACAGTAGAGATATCCTCTGTGAGATATACCTGTCCCTCCAAACCATTCCCTTGATGTTGCAGAAGAGATTTAGATCACTAGACTGAGTACTTCTGATGCCATGCGACTTTGTGATTTGCAGTAAATCTATCAGTAGTGGGTCAGAAAAAACTTCTATGGCAGACACAGGTTACCTCTTAGCAGTCTGTAGGATACCAAGTATAGTGGCAGGGATTTGAGTCATTCCATTTAGGACATGTTGTTTAGGCCTTGTATCCTTTTAGTAAGGTATCTCTGTGGATATTCATAGCAAAAGAGTTGGTACATGAGTAATTTTCCCAGTTAATGGTGGGGTAGTTGAAATCACCCATTATTAGGGTGTTAGGTTGTACCCTAATATTTTCCAGCGTATCAAGAAATGAGGAGTGGGAATCCTGGGTCATGGTGGAGGATCTGTAGCAAGCTACAATTTGGATTGAGGTCTTGCCCAGAGTTAGTTGCACTTGGATAACCTCGGCTGCATTATGCTGAGCAACTCGCCTAGAGGTGTGGATATCCTTAATGAATATGGACACGCCTCCGCCTTTAGTGTTTCAATCCAGGTTAGGTGGCCGAAAGGTGTGGCATGAATTATAGCCTGGTAATGCAGGGGTGCTCTCTGGAGCCTTGAACCAGGTCTCTGTCACTGCACAGATGTCGATGTTCTCCATTTTAAAGAGTGCCTTGAGTGAGTGCATTTTGAGGTTTAGACTTCTAGCACTGAGTAGCATTATCCTCATATTTTGCTTGCTTTTACCAGTTATGGTGGTGAATTTGTCAATTGAACCTTGCCTATAAGGCACTATAGGGGTGATAAGAGTCTTAGCCAGTATCCGGAATCCCAAGGGTGACAGGTGCAGGCCCTCTCTGGCAAAGCATCATGGTCTGTCGATCACGTCATCCCAGGCAGACATATACTGGATCCCCTTAGAATGACATCAGAAGATTAGCCAATTGTTGAAGTCAATCATTTTGTCTTTGTACTCTGGCATCATTCTGGGTGATGGCAGGAAGCTACTCAGGGCTAGGGTCATAACTGCCTGGGCTACAAGATTGGACAGCTCCTCCATGTCTCTTTTAAGTTAGTTCAGGGAGGTACGTCTCCGGCCATTCTCACCAACATGGACAATGACAGAGTCATATTTGTAGTTGTGGAGTGACCTGAGTGTGTGTGTGTTATGTGGCGGATCCTGGCACCTGACAGGCAGCTGACAGTAACTTTCTCCTTGTTTAGCCTGGTGAGTGGAACATCAGTGTGCCTTACTATAGAGTTACCTATGACTAGAGTGTTGGGTATGTTGTTATGCCTTATGGGCTGTGGTTGAGTGGCACACTGAGTTTGTGGGCTATGTGTCATTTGGGTTATGTTGGGGGGGGTGGAGGTTGCTTGTGTTTCTGCTTTAGAGGTCCCTGTTGCTTGGGCAGTTTTTTATTGAGAGCCTCCGTCAATGTAGGTGTGTGTTTTGTGTTTCTATGTGTGTGTTTTGGTGGTGTAGGTTTTGAGGGACTATGTGATGAGTGTGGTGTGGTGCAAGTGTTTATCTTCTCCTCTTGACTGTCTAGTCCAGTCTTGGGTGAAGAGGGCTTTACTTCCAGTTTTGCTATATATGTACATCTCTTACAGGTTGTAGTGTTGGGTGGTAGGAGGAGAGGGTTGTCTGTGTACATGAGGCAATTGCTGCATTGCCCCAAGATGGCCGGATTCATGAGGTAGACAGGAGACAACACTGGGAGCTAACCCTTAGACATGCCTGGATAGGTGCTTATTTATTAAGTACTAAAACTGTTTTCCTCTAGACAAGTGAGGAAAGTTGAGTGCTGTAGTAATTTGTAGCTTATTTAGTGCTTACAAAGACTTGTAAAAAAGTGCTGAGCTCAAAGAAACAGATTTGATTGCTAAAACTAAAAAACTGGCTAGTTCTAAGGGAAAATTTGAAGAGCAGACTTTATGGTGAAGGGAATACTGTAACCGTAGCTAAGCGGCGATGCATAAAGTGTTTGTTTTTGTTTTTTTTTTTTAGACTTCTATAATAGGCAGTATTGGAAAGAAAAAGGAATTGTTAATAAAATGATACTAAGATTGTTAATCTGGGGTGTCCTGCAGTACAGAAATAAATCACTGCACTGTTTTTAACTTACCAAGAGTTTATATTCATGATCATATTTTCATAATGGTGAGTCCTTTATATTATTGACAGATATGGTGTGATATGGTTTGGTGGGAAACAGGGAACTTCACTGTCAATGTCTATTTATATCACAATATACCTGACATATTGCTAAATATTTATTAGTAATTATGAAAATAAACAATATTTCCATATGTACTTACTACTTCAGAAAACAAGTGGCTTGCAAACTGTTGCATGCCATCAGGTGAAACCTCAGTTATTGAAGAAAACTGTCTTTGATATTTGCTCTGTAAGTTGCACATCTTGAGAAATATTCAGTGTTATTTAAATTGCTACTCAGAGAATTAAGTATGTTTTTGTATTTCTGTAAATATCTCAATAAACATGCACTTATGGAGGGATTTCTTGTCTTTATGTGAAAGTTCATGTCTGGTTAACAAAATTATTCTAACAATATATGTCTAGGTTGCACAGTTTCCAAGATATGAGAATTTATTTGTGAAAGTGTAGCAATAAATATAATTTTGGGTTTGTATGCATTATAATGTAATATAGCATTTATGAAAAAATATGACTGCACTCACTGTAAAGAAAACTTCTTATAGGTTCATAGGAGGTTACTAGGCTAATGGCCCTAGAGCCCTTACAAGCCTAGCCATGTTATGTCTGAGTTACCTTTACAAGCCTAGCCATATTATACCCAAGTTGCCTTAACTGACCTTAGTTATATGGGTGTCATTTGCTCAGCGAATCTCTGATCATCACTGACTACTCCTGCCTATCAGGGATATAAGTACTGCTTTCCTTATCACTGTAAAAACATGCTGATTGAAGTTTAGATTGCTATCAACCTGTGTTTTCAAGGCTCGCACCACTGAGTTTGAATGGGGGGGGGGTGCTGTCGATACTGTATTCAGCAGGGAATTCTTCTTTGCCAAAGGGGATAATAATGCACTTTTTTGCATTTAGTTTTAGTCCATAGCTTTGACACCTATCATTTGTCTGTGTTAACCTCTTCTGTAATGTGACCATCACTGGGGTACTTAATGAAGGCACCCAATTTGCAATCATTGGTGAACTTTGGTAAGCCACAGGCCATCTACTTTAGCCTGGAATTCTGAAAAAATAGATTCCAAACAGTAAAAGGGCCAGCACAGATCCTTGTGGTGCACCACTAGTGACTGGTATGTTGGTAGAGGTGGGGTCCCTAATTTTGACAGTGTGTGTTCTGTCAGTGAGCCGACTGGCTAGCCATCTTGTAACATGAGGGTTAATACACAGCTGGTAGAATTTCTCAATGATACCTAAGTGGGGTATTGTGTCAAAAGCCTTGGCAAGGTCAAGGTAGGTGGCATGCACTGTCTTACCTTCATCCAGGGCATTGGTGACAAAGAAGTCTACTAGATTTAAATTTAAACCAGTACAAACTGAATCCTTTCTCCATGTTTACTTACTAGACAAAATTGCCATCACTGAATTATGGGTAAAAGATGAACTAGAGGTGCCCTAGGTTAATAGCCCATTTTTCTGGCTGCACTGTGCTATTCGTCCGTTCAGCGGACCAGTAGCTCAGTGTATCTAAAAGCCCCCTCTGAGTCTGTTGTGTTTGTTTTGACATAGATGAGCTCCTGTCTCACTAATTATACAAGTGAACCAATGAAAAAGCAGACGCTGGACCTATCAAAGCCCAGGCTGAAGTAGCAAAAGGACGTGGATCTCAATTAATGCCGAAACTGGAATGCTGTGCCAGAAATGGAGCAGTTGAGCGGTATGGCCCTAGTCAAAGGAACTTGCCATGGCTCCATTACATTCTCAGTCGGGATCAATAGATAGGTTCCCCTATACATGCTTGAGGTGAAATTGCTCAAGCATCAGTAGATTGCCAGAAAAAAAGATGAACGGCACACCAAACAAGTTTCCTCATAGGAAATCATTGCCAGTGCGAGTTGTAATTGTGTGCCAGCAATAATCCATCTCTCTAGGTAGATTTCTCCCTTCTCTGAGTTAGTCTGATTGTGGACTTGGTATATATACACTTGGATGGGCTGATCCACCCTACATAGGGGTGCAGGGAGCTTGCTCCCTCTGCAAAAAACAAGAAAAGGGAAGTTGTTCACGTTTTTGGATTTTGGGCATTTTTTTTTATTATTTTGGAACATCAACTTTCAGGAAGTCAGGGTTTCACAGTAGAACCTCAATAGACTTACAGCTGACCTTCCACAACTACTCAGCATATTGTACAGATATTATAGGATCATTCGCAGGTCTGAACCTTCACCTTCTCCTGTAAAATCAGCACTTCAAAATGAATAACTGGCTTACTTCTGTGAGAGAAGTGTGTTAGAAGGTCAGTATGTGCATATTACAATACATTATTCACTTCTATGGGAGAAGTCTGATATAAAATCTGTGAGTGCATGTTTCAATAACTGTTTCACTGTTGTGGGAGATGTAATAGAAAGTCAGTGTATGCATGTTTTAGAAACTGTTTTATTTCTAAGTCTGGTAGCAAGTCAGTGTGTATATGTTTTAATAACTGATTCACTTTTGGGGAAGAAATCTGATAGAAAATCAGAAAGCAAGGCATTGGGCACATTTATGCACCCTAATTCTGGTAAAAGCTTTCCTATATTTCTCCAGTAACATAGTAAGTTTATTATTTATGCATTTATTTTGTTTGTTTGCTGGTAAGTCCAGCTGAACATAAGGCCCCTTTTCATTAGAGTCCCAAGGAGAAAAGCTCCACACCCATAAAGATATAGAAAAATACACTGCTGTAGCCATTTAATTACATTGCTGTTTATATAACTGTATTCATCATCATCAACCTACTGTTTTCCATTTTTAGATGGGGTCAGGGAACCACATGACCATTATTCAGAGTAATCATAGATTCATGGGTGGTTATTACCTATCGTACTTCGCAAGAATCAAACGTTGTACCTTGTGTCTTTGAGGAAAATGCATTGACCATTATGCCAACGTCCCAACTGCATTACTGTAATATTTATCTATTTATTTATGCAACCTTGTTACCTTTGTATTAATGTACTTAACTGGTTTTTACTGGTTCCACTATTTTAATGCATTTATCCTGTTTTAACATTTCTAATTCCATTGTTTTTATTTTTTTGCCATATCGTTACTGCACTTAGTCTGAAATACTGCAGTTTATTACCTTTTTTGCTGCTGCCACCTAACACTTGTGTGGTATATTCATTTTGTTACTTTTTTCTGGTTCTGCTTAACCTTAGCTGGTTCAGTTGATTTTGCATTTTTTTTACTTTTTCCTGTTATGCTTTTACATAGATTTCTTGCCCTTATCTGTTTTATGATGTTTGTTTAAATTTCTTACTATTGTTACTGTGTTATTGTATTTTGGCATTCCTTTCTACATGTTTGTAGTGTGACTGTAGTGTGTTTTTATCTGCATAGCACACTAACCTGCAGTGTGTGTTTTAAGCAGGTTTTAGCTGTAACATTTGTTCACTGATAAATGATATCATTCATACCACCAGTGCACTCATTATCCAGTTAGTCACTGTAATACACTACGGTTTGCGTGTTTTAAACCCGCTTCAGTTGTAGCTTTAGTGAACTCACAAGCGACAAACTTCAGTCTCAGCTTCCTGAGAATACAAAGAAAATCAGAATTACATTTAGTCAGAAGCAAAAGCATTATAAAAAAGCACATTTGTTAAATACCATTATCAGCTAAGAAATTGTAATAAGTATATTCAGTTGTATATATATTATTTATAATAAATCACAAACATTGTGCAGAAATCGAGGTGCCTATATGATAATTATAGCTGTGTGTTGTTTAATGGGGAATGGTAAGATAGTTTGAATGGAAGGAAGGATGTTAAGACAGTTTGTCAGTACTTGGAATAAGTTCTGTTAAAAGATTATGTGAGGGAGAAGTCTAGACTGGTGCAACATAATGTGCTAAAGGTGGAACAGTAACTTTCTAGTAGGAGAAAGACGGAATGATGTAGCTCTGATTAGGCAATTTGATTGGATGTCAGATAATAACATTTGGCTGATCTGGGCAGATCAGCCTTTAGCTGAGTCCTACATTTTGGGTAATATGAGGTGTCTTATTTGCGAAGAACAGTTTCCCAGAGTTACAGACATAGTATAAAGAAGCAGTGATCTGTACAGTGGAGTTTAGTTTTGGGGTCTGTAGTGTAGGGAATGAGATTTGTGCAGTGGATTGTACTGTTTTAAACCGGCTTGACAACAGTACAATCCTTGTAATGCATTCACTGTATTATGTATTGTGTGTACTAAGCTTGCTTTATTTGTCGCATCCATCCCTGCATTGTAGTCCACTCTGGTATACTGTACTGTATATCACATTTATTTACTTATTGTATTTATTTATTTCCTATGAGCTATTTCTTGTAGTTCAGTGTTTGTGTCTCTCAGCCATTTGCTCAATGTGCGACTCGGAGCAGCAAGTCACTTGACTAAACAATTAGGAATTAAAGATGGGCTCCAGGATCATGTGACAAGTAACTGCATATGAACCTATAATCTGTGTGTCCTGAGCTGGCCTCTAACTTGTGGAATTTGCATCAGCTTTGTGTTCTTATTACTGTGCAGTTCTAGTTTAATCGTGCACTAGTTAAGGCATCCATGCTTTTACTGCTCTTCTCAACTGCACTTTTGTCTGCTTTTCCCCCTTTGTGTTAAATTCCTGTTTGCCATAGTGCAGTCTTGTAATATTTATTTTATTTATATTTTGGTTACCAAGGTAGATATATAACTTGTTTTGCTTAATATAACAGTATAGAATCCGTGTTCCGTTCCATTTAACTGTGGCCTCTTTATCACAGATCTCTGCCACCATGGGACCACAGTCTGCCCTTATGCCATCTGGTACTAGATTGCTAGCATCTCAGAGACAGAGTGGCAACTACCTTTCTCATTTTTACTCTGTCCCTTATGGCTACCTAACACTGAATCCATTTTCAAGAGATGTAAATACCTCTTCAGATTGCAGACTGACCTGTCACAAAACATGGCTATTAATGTATGTGTGACTGTGCCTTAAGTGATCTCCTTCTTCTTCTTTCGGCTTTTTCCCGGTTAGGGGTCGCCACAGCGGATCACCTTGTCCGCACATTGAATGGCAGTAGAGTTTTACGGTGTCGAGTTGCCAGCCCGGCGCCCAACCTTCCACAGGAGGCACACTCACACGCACACCTAGGGCCAATTTAGAGTGTCCAATCCACCTGCAGCATGTCTTTGGGATGTGGGAGGAAACCGGAGCACCCGGAGGAAACCCACGCGACCACAGGGAGGACATGCAGACTCCACACAGAAGGCACCCCAGCCGAGGATCGAACCGGAGAACCTCTTGCTGTGAGGCAGCAATGCTAACCACTGCACCACCGTGGCCGCCCTTGTGACTGTGCCTTAAGTGATAATTATTATTAATAAAAGGCCTGTTCCCTGCCCATTGCTGTCTCGTATTAACACTAAGCTCGCATATGATGAGGTACTGGACAATGTCCAGTTTAAGCCTCTTTGATAGTGTGCTAGAGACCAAGACATCAGACACATACGTACACCTTACCCACTATGCATATGCCTAGGACGTACTATTTCCTCCCCAAACACAGGTCACTCAAACTGCATGTCTGTATCCTCTTTTTCATATAATGTTTTTTAATACTGTTATTAAATTATCACTTAAGGCATAGTTGCACATACATTAATAGGAAAAAAAAAACAAACCATGTTAAGTTTTTTTCAGTTACATATCTTATAAATGTAGACATGTCAAGGCAAATCATGCTTTACTCAACTGATGTATTTTTTTAAAGGTCACCACAGCAATGGATAAAGGCAAAACGGTACACAATGCAAAGCGCAACCTGGCCAAAGTTTTGACAGAATTTTTCACTCAGGCCTAGTAGAAAAGCTAAATAAACTGGCAATAAAACCCATTGTCACGCGTCGGATTGTCATCTGGCTCACAGATAGGATGCAGATAATCAAAATAGAGGAAGTTACCTCCACAAAGAGACCAGTCACCAGTGAAGTCCCTCAGGATTCTGTGCTGGGACCTCTTCTGTTTAGCATCTACTTTTCTGAAGAAAAATCCAAAACCAAAGGGCTCTGGCTGACTAAGTTTGCAGATGACTGCAAGCGAGGAGCAGTCATTGAAACCTCAAATGACTTAGCCATCCTGCAGGAAGGTTTACCTCAAATAAATTGGTTCCAAAACCATGGACTGAAACTAAATGAGAAGAAATGCATTATTGTAATCTGTGGGAAGTCATCTACTTCAGGGAACTACCACATTCATGATAAATTACTAAGAGTTGATCCAGTTGTTCGAGATATGGGAACGTATGTGGACAGTGACCTAACTTTTGACCAACGTGTGTCTATTGTTCTAAGAAAGTTCTATATTGCACAGCTTAGAAAAAGGGGGATTGCGTCTAGGTCTAGGAATGTCGTTGTCACCTTTGTTCAACCCTTATTAGACACATGTTGATCAAAAGTTAGGTCACTGTCCACATAAGTTCCCATATCTTCAACAACTGAATCACTGGCCCTCTTCAAGAGAAATCTTGATGAGTGGTTGGGAAATAGAAAATTCACCCCGGGGATCACTCCAGAGGTTCTACTCGACAGGCACTGAGAACTAAGGTCAAGTGGCACCATGCCAGGGTAATCCTACGGGCTAGGCTTGAGAACGCTTCAGGGTCATTAGCCTAGTACACACCTATGAACCAACTTTTTCTGGAATTCATAAATTCCAACACCTTGGATCAACTTATCCACACCCACACTAGGGGCAGCAATATCCTAGATCTAGTCATTACCAACATGGGCAATTGGTGTTCCACACCAGAGGTCAATTCCTCATTGGTCAGATCTGACCACAAGTTAATCATCCTAGACATCTACATCCCGCCCCCACACTGCATTAGGGAAACCATCGTAAAAAAATTTCTCCAGAGCTAACTTCACACTTCTTAGGACAGAAGTGGCAAACTTCACGACACCCATGCAGACAGACAATAGAGGTACGACTGCTGAATCCTACACAAATGCACTTCATAAGCACTTACACGAGTGCATGGATCGTGCAATCCCTAACAGAACCAAGATGCTATCCTCCAAAAAAAAGGAAGCCAATCGGGTGGTACCCTGCCATAAATAAACTCTACAACAGAAGAAAGAAACTGTTGCAAAAACGAGTAAAAATCCTATGATTGGAGGAACTCCATGGTCAGCCTCAGTAAGAAGCTGAGATCCCTCATAAAATCCTCCAAAGCTAGTTACAAAAACAAAATCACCACTGTTTATAAAGATATCCACAAAGCATTCTACAGCTATGTCAGGAATCTCAATGGCAACACTCAGATCTGCTCTGAGTTACAGCACAATGGCACTATATATATAGAACCAACTGTGACTGTCAACATCCTGGCAGATAGGTTCAGTGCTAACTTTACCCCCCTCTCACCCCCTAAAGGGCCCATCTCTATACTGGAAGAATGTGAAGTTCCTATAATCACGGCTGCACAGGTAAAAACCACACTATCCAAAGCCAAAAACACAGCATCCATGGGACCTGACAACATCCCAGGCTGGGTTCTAAAGGAACTACAGAACGAACTGGCACCCCTCCTAAATACCATGTTCAATCATAGCCTCAGGCTTTGTGCCCACTGATTGGTGCACAGTGACGGTTATCCCACTCCACAAAGGGGGAGCCACCATGGACCCTGGAGCTACTGCCCCATTAGCCTGACGAGCCCGATCTGCAAGGTTATGGAACGTATCATCATGGAACCTATAAACAATGACATTGGTAATCTCCAAACTCTGGATCCCACCCAGTTAAGGTTTGTAAAAGGCAGATCATGTCTCCTAAACCTGACAGACTTATTTGAAGCGGTCACCAAAGCTGCAGATTAGGGTAAGGTGGTTCACACAGCCTATCTAGATCTCACCAAGGCTTTCGACAGTATCCCCCAGTCTGGAATTTTAGATAAACTCACTAAACTAGGTATAAATCCCTATGTCACAAGATGGGTTGCCAACTGGCTCACTGACGGAACCCACACTGTGAAAGTAGCAGACTCCAAATCTGACTTCAGACCAGTGACAAGTGGAGTACCACAGGGTTTAGTCCTGGGTCCTCTCCTGTTTGGGTATCTACTTCTCTGAAGTACAGTCTAACATAGAAGGTCTTTGGCTAATGAAGTTCGCAGATGACTGCAAACTAGGAGCCATAATCAAAACTCCTAACAATGTGGACATCCTACAAAAGGGAATCACTGAGACAGATGCCTGGTGTCAAAGCCATGGCCTCAATCTCGGTGCCAAAAAGTGCAGTGTCATCCCTTTTGGTAAAAACTCTGTACTCATGAACTACCACATAGGCGGTAGTCTACTTAACACCGAAAGTGTGATAAGAGACCTTGGGACACAGGTGGACAGTAGTTCCTCCTTTGATAATCACATTGCCACAGTAGTCAGAAAATCCTTCTACATGGCACACCTCATCACAAAAGGTTTCTCATCCAGGAAAAAAGAGGTCACTGTTCCCCCTCTACTCATCACTCATTAGACCCATTATTGAACACAGCACCTCTTTTGGGATGTACCCCACATGACATCTACAACAACTGGAAAGGCCGCAGAAATACCTCACAAAGAGGATTACCAGCCTCAAACAGATGCCCTATGCAGACCGTCTCAAAAAACTCCAGCTTTACTCAGTCACATATCGCCTACTCAGAGGCAATCTCTGCCTAACATACAAAGCTATGTCAAACCCGGAGCTGTTGGACATGCTCCACATAAAGAAATCCCAATCCCTCCAAGCTACACGCTCTAGGGACCTAAACCTTATCACCACAATAAACAGAACATGCTGGATGGATAGATTCCTGTCCCAGAGACTTCCCATACTCTGGAACAAACTATCTATCTATATCAAACAAAGCTCCTCATTAGCACTCTTCAAGAAAAATCTTGATGACTGGATGGGAGATAGGAAATTCACCCCAGTAATCACTTCTGTGGCTCTGCTCGACAGGGGCACAGGAAAATAATGTTTTTGCGTGGCGAAAGCCAGGCTACCTTTTTGGCTAGGCTTATATAGGCCCTAGGGCAATAGCCTAGTACCTACCTATGAACCTATAAGTCATTTAGCGAAAGGAGTCAGGCCCCAAAAAGATCTGGACACCAGAAGGAGCTTGGTTGCGAACTGGAAGTATACAAAAAGGCTTGAGTGAGTTATACATGGTAACTGCCCTTTACACAAAGTATTATTTTTGCACATGCATGCACACACACAGGTGCGCACACAAGCGCACACAGATTCACTTCAGAAGCTCAAAATACTGAAATCTCGAATTTCAGTATCTCGAGCCCAAGAAGCTGAATCCACAAAACAATGAAAACTAAAAACCCTGAAATTCAAAACCCATACCGGAGATTTTGAATTTCGCGGTTTTACTACACACACACACACACACACACACACACACACACACACACACACACACACACACACAAACACACACACACCATCCACCACACAAACACACAATCACGCTACTACGTGAAAAGCAGGGGGACAAGCACCCCTGCATCCACCATGTGGGGGACTGCTCCCCACACACACCCCCACTTAAATATTCTCACTTCAAGGTCGCACTACATACAAACAGACGCAAAACACAACCACACAAGCTACTTTCTCTTTGCACACACACATCACAGCAACAAAACACACTGATAAACACCACAGCCCCTACCCAATCCCCTTAACACACACGCACTTACCTGAATACATGACCATAGTGGAACTTTAGAAGCGCAAAATTCAAAGCCTCTGTTATTCGAGGTTTTGAATTTCGCGCTTATAAACTTTTGCTATTATGTGGATTCGGCTTCTTGGGCTTAAGATACTGAAATTCTAGATTTCAGCATTTCAAGCTTCTGAAGTGAATCAGCGCATGCGCGCGCACACACACACACACACACACACACACACACACACACACACACACACACACACACACACACACTACTCCCAGGGAAGGCTGGAAGAATTCTCAAACTTCTCACAGTTTTCTTCCTGGTACTGTAGTACTGTCATCACTCTGAGTTTTAGGGCCAGGGACTTCCATTAATCATTCACCTTTAAATCAAATCAAATATGTAATACACCAGCTAATATTTTTCAATGGTAGTAGGCCTTAAGCAGTGTAGGGAAGATGTGTGCCATATAGTTTACTAACCAAAAGTGCAAATAATGATTACCCTCTTCTCAGATAAAGAGCAGTGCATACAAATAGTTAATAAATGGCAGCTATGCATGGCTGAAGATTAATATAAAGATATTATTTAAATAATAAATAAAACTGTGCAAATACAGATAAAATATATAGGTAAGTTGGCATACAGAGAAAACAAATGAAATTCAATAAAACAGACAGGATGTATACATAAAAAACTAACCTCCAGATATATACATTTTGCAGACACAGCTTACTACAGAAATACTGATCCTAGATAAATTAATAATTAGTACTTACAGATAGTTCTGTACAAACAAGATGCAATAAATACTACTTTCTAACAACTTCTCATTATACACCATTGTAAAAAATATCTGTTCCCCAGCCCCTAATGTTTATAGCATCATCACCCTGCTGCTAGGAAACACATAGTTACACAGTTCTTTTAATAGTTATGGCAACTGTAATGATTGCAAATGCACATCCTCATATGCTTCACTTGAATGCTAACTCCATCCTGGTGTTGTAAGTCTATAAGCGATCACAACTACTTCCCAGCAGAAGGACACTTCCTGGTATTTCATCTTTGTTTGCTACATTAACGAGCAGAGACAGCAGGTCTGAGGATCTAACACACTTAGATATTCAAACAAAAAGTCTTGCATTCTTCTAACCATGAGGATAACACATTCATTGCAATGAACAGAATAAAAAGAAGAAAAAACATATTACAGTTTTACATTGTATTTTACTGGTTTCCTTTAGGTTGGTATCACCACTCTCTTCACAGATCTTTCCTAGCATTATCCATGGTTTCATAGGTAGTACCCAGAAAAAATGTACTCCAAAAAGTTTATTTTGACTCTCCAAAGACCCTTAGATCAGCAGGTGATGAATGTGCAGGCATATAGGAAATTGATTCTAGTAATATTTCTGGGATTACCCAGAAGGATCACACACACAAGGAAACTGTTACTGTAGGTGACAATGCCAACATATAATTGGGAGCATTTGAGGTGTCATCATTAAATTTCCCTTTCACCATTGTTTCAAAGATAGTGACAGTATCTCTCGAAAAGCAAACTGGAGTGGTAATCCTGCTTTTCAGAAAAGAGAACAGGAGTGTGTGTACCAGTTACAAATGGATAAAGGTCTTCAGTCTCACTGAGAAATCATATGCTAACAAGCCAGAACAGAAAGTCTGACAGAAAAGGCTGTGATACAGACGAAGCAATACATATTCTGTTGTGGTCATGGATCAAAAGCTCCATCCTTTGTCCTTGAATACATATTTAAGTGGCCACGAGCTTTCATCAGATTGATTTTTTAAGATTTGGAAAAAGCATATGACCATGTACCCCGGAATGTCTTGTTTGAGGTGATAAAACAGCACAGGTTCTGAAGACCACTGCTGCATACCAATCAGTCCTTGTATTTCTGAGTTAGAATTGTGTCCATATTTTTGTTGGTGAGTCAAAAACTGTTCAAGATGGATATAGGACTCTACTAAAGATGTGTCATGTCTATCCTTCTGTTTGCGATTTTCCTGGACAACACAGTAAAGCACTGCAAGCAAACAGCTTGTTCTCTGAAAAAAAAGAATGGCGAGGTGTAGAAGGTCACACCTTGGAGCGGACTGATGTAAAAAGCCTCTTAAAAGCCTATTTAGTGTTTCAGTAATCTACACTGAATATAAAAACTTTGGAAGTGCATACATGTGACAAGTGCTTGAATGAAAGTTTAGCCTTTGACCAAGCTTACATATAGAAGAGTTTTAGGAGATCCATTTGCTTTAGTCTCTAATTGTATGTCTGTTTCTACTTAGAATAACACTTAATTACCATGTTTGGTGGTTATCTAAGTGGATGGGAGTTACTGATAATTGAGGAAATCCAGGAAAAGAGCTGCATAGATAATGACTGTTGAATAATTCATATATCTAGTTAATAGCCAGGTGTTCATTGGCTGTGGCTTAAAAAGGGATCTGAAAAATAATGTCTCAGACCTGTAGGCTCACACCTCTGGCTTATAGTTATCTAACTTTGCAGACAACTATAAATTTGTAGTTCTTATTAGAACTTCCATGAATTAACAATTATTCCAATATGAATTACACAATGTTAACAATCGTTAAAAGGATAATGGCCTTAAATTAAATGTGAAAAAATGTAGTATAATTAGCGATTAGCGTTGATAAAACGAAACATATTCCATAAATGACAGACCCCTCCAGTCAGGGATCCAGGCACTCTGGTGATAATTCCATATCATGTGACCATCATGTCTCTGCAGTAGCTAGGAAAGCCTTTCACCCAACTCTTCTAGTTTTTGAAAGGCATTTACTATAGATCCAAAGAAGTCTTTTGTCTTCAGTCTCATTGTTGAATATAATGCCCCTTCTGGAAGGTATTTGTATAAACATTTCCCTCATCGTGAGAGACCACAGAAGTTACTAACTAAAACAATTCAGTGAACTCAAAGATCAGTTATCAGGATAAGAGGACAGCCCTTTCTCTACACTGAGTTCCATATTGACTCCAACACTGGGATATGTATCTCACCCTTTGAATCATAAAATACCTTAATTGACCTTCTATTCCTGTATAGAACACCCAGTTAAAGGAACTAAACCTTCATCAATAAGTGAACAGCACACATTGGTGTGATGATTCCCATGCCAACATATCCCCTACTTCTGGAGCAAACTTCCACTACATGTCAAGCACAGTAACATCTTTGCCATCTTCAAAGTAAACCTGTATAACTGGATTGCAGGCCTCAAATTCTACCCCATGCTATCTTCTATTGCCTTCATTGAGGCGGCAGGGAACTTTTGAATGTAGTTTATTGATTAGGCTTATAATATCTGCAGACTTACTGCTTAGTCTTACCTAGAAATCTATGAACCTATGACCTACCTTTGAATGCTGTGCTGTCTTTTTTGTATTTTTTTCTGGTAGGCTTTCTCTTCTAGATCAAACAGTTCAGACACTCCACACTGGTTCGTTACACAATGTGACTTTTCATGTGCTACAGCCTCATGAGTACAGCAGCTTCTACACAAAAACAATTCATTCTAGTAGTGTCCCTACTGTGCTGAACGTCCCTGGCATGCTATTTGTGCAAGTGTTGCAAGTATTCTTTGGCAAAGTAAAAAGAAATGAAAATAAATAAAAAATAATCGGACAGACAAAGAGTGGAGATCTGCTTTTATTATCTTTTTTTTTTTTTTTTTTGCAACAAGTGTTTTGCTTTTTTATTCTAGAGAAAAGGTACACTTTCTTCAGTTCTGCTTTGATGGCTTAGTAGGTAACATGCTGAACTTTCCCAAGTAGTTAAATATTTTTGGAACTTTCACTTTTACGTATAACACAGAAGGGGTTATATATGCACTTAAATGCCTGTGCAATCTGTTTTATATTGGAGAAACTAAAAGGGCCTTTAAGGTCAGAATGTTAGAGCATGTAAGAGGTATAAGAAGAAACAAGAAAGTTCAATAGCTGCCCATTTTGAATGTTTTCACAATAGTAGCAGTGAAGGTTTACAGGGCACTGCTTTAGAGAAAATTAAAGTGTCAGTATTTGATGAATGTTTTTTAAAAAAATGATTTTTGACTAAAGAGTCTTTATATATTCTTAAATTTAATACTTTGTATCCATATGGTCTTAATGAAGAGCTTAATTGGAAATATTTGATTTAATTGTGTAATTAATTAATTGTTTGATTGAACACACTATATGAGGCAAGTTTTTCTGATGTCTTTTTACTCGTTGAAGGCTTGTGTAAGAGCCTTAGACGTTAGAGCTGTATTTTTAATAAAACATTGGTGGTATCACTGGCCTGTTGTCTTTGTTTGCAGTTTGGTCTGTGGTTTTTACTCTCCTTATTTCATGGCCTGTGATCCACAATATAATTTGCCTCGTGTGTTCCGAGAAACCATAGGAAATGGTTCTCAGCTGTTCTTGGACAATTTTTTGAACAACTCTACGGAAAGGAATTCATCCTCTCATGCAATAAATACCAATGCGCCTAATATGCCTAATACTTGTATTCCTTGGGAAAGATGGGAACAAGAGAGGAACCAGCATTGTTACAATCCTTTTGAGAATGTAGGAAGGAGATTGCCTTTGTCTTTACCACAAGAAAGTAAGTCCTTATTTGAACAATTGGATAAACTTATGTGGAAAGAAACGGCTACCTTCTTTAACTTAATGGGGCTGCAAAAATATCTGGACTTAGACATTACACCCAGACGGCTTAGAGTATAGAAAGATTCTACTCTGCCCTTTGTTTTACAGAATGTAAATGACATGCAGTTCCATAAACGTTGGTTATCAGCAGCACATAAGTGCACCCTCGAATGGGTAAACATACTTATAGATCGTGACAGGGTTAAGCAAAAAGAACTTAAAGAACAAATTAAACAGATTTGCAATACCCTTTTATCAGGTACTTATTCATCTGTACTTGATACGTATCTAAATTACATTAATTCTAAACTTAAGAACTATGAGGGGGAACTGGTGGACAGAAAGAAGTGAAAGCTGTTACGAGACTTACGTGATTATGAAAACGGGAAGGCGTTTATTTCCAGGGCCAATAGAAAGAAGTCTCGCAATCATGTGACATTTCAAAAGCCAGACAATGGTTCCCAGGCCCATGATTCCTCCTTCTCTGCTTCGGATGGATTCTATACATCCTGTGATGATGAATATGATAATTCAGAAGATTATCCTGTGTTGCCTATAGTGCAACAACCTGAACGACATCTTCAGACCTTTCGGAGCAAGCCGTCCTATTCTCGTGGGGGCAGACAAGGTATCAAATGTACTTGTGAGGCACAAGGATAATATCATAGAGACTATTACCCACAGAGGGGGCATAAACGAGGTAAAAAATCCAACTATACCTCCAGTTAGTAATAATTATATAATTAATCTTTCTGGACATGTTTTTACAGATTATGAATATTCAGTTCTTAATCGAGGTTTAAAATTTGTTCCCATGGTAGTGCCTCATATTCATGATATTAAATGTGATGTATTTAGGTTTAGCAGAAAATTGCATTTAAAGTATTTTTTTAGGAATATTTCTGTAAAGAATGAATCTATAGATAATATTGATAATATAAGTAATTCTGATGATAGTTTTGTTACTTGTGAATCAGACTCTTCTTTTAATGCCTATTGTAGGTTGGATACTAGCAATGTATATGTCAAAAGTATGTTTATGCCTCCTTATTCTAATGAAGTTATGCATTTTTCAAATATGTTAAATTTTGCACTTCAGGATGACTTTATACAATTTAAGAAAAGCAGAGGGTCTGTTTTTTTACATCATTATTTGAGTCCTGTAGTATTTAAACTTCCTTTTTATATTAGAGATGTATTTGATTTCATACACAAAATTAGTGACATAGAATGGAATAGTGATATGTATTTTTTCACAACAGATGTTAACAGCTTATATACTAGTATAAGTCATACTTTTGGTTTAGAAGCAGATCGATTTTTTCTTGGAACTTTTCCAGTTACAGAATACATTGTAGACCTTATCCATTTCTGCCTTACTAATAATTTTTTTGAGTTAATAATACTCTGTTTATACAGAAACAGGGTATAGCCATGGGGGCTGCTTTCACCCCCATGTATGCTAATCTCAGTATGGGACTTTTTGAATTAGAATACATTTTTAAAAGTTCATTTTTTTGCCATCATGTTATTAAATATTTCTGTTACATTGATGATTTTATTTTTATTATACAGGGTGGGGACGATTTGGTTGAACAATTTGTCCAATCTTTACATTTTAACAGATTTCATTTACAATTTGATGGATTAATAGTAAGAAAATGCATTCCTTTTCTGGATGCAGAATTAAGTATAATAGATAGAACTACTTTACATACTACAGGCCGTAGAAGGTTTGATCAGGGTACGCATTTTGTACACAGGGATAGTTGTCATCCCATACATACCTTGGAAGCACTACCTTTTGGTGAGATGCTGAGGGTATCTAGATTATGTAATAACATTGGAGATTTACGAAGAGAATTACAAATAACTGTGGATATGTTTGAGAATAGAGGCTATGATAGGAATTTAATAGAGAGAAGCTGGAAGAAGTTATGGACTGGCTGCACTGTAAATAATATACAATGTAATTCATATTGTATGGCTTCACATAAAATGGCTCCAAAAGAATCTTCAGAATCTATTTATTTTGTTTCTACATTTGGGTGTTTTAGTCTTGAAATTTCTCAAGTAGTTAAATATTTTTGGAACTATTCGAGTTCCTTGAAAAATGTTTCTTCTTGGTTAAATGCTAAATTAGGCATTTCTTATACAAGGGGTAGAAATATACACAATTTTATTGTTAAAGGAAAATTCAGTCCCCCAGATGTTAGAATAAATTTAAATACATTCACATTAGGCACCTCTTGTTGTAAAAAATGCAAGGCTTGTAAATATGTAATAAATAAATTTGATCACATTAACGATATTACATTTGATACATGCCTCACTTTTACGTATAACACAGAAGGAGTTATATATGCACTTAAATGCCTGTGCAATCTGTTTTATATTGGAGAAACTAAAAGGGCCTTTAAGGTCAGAATGTTAGAGCATGTAAGAGATATAAATAATAAGAAACAAGAAAGTTCAATAGCTGCCCATTTTGAATGTTTTCACAATAGTGGTAGTGAAGGTTTGTTTACAGGGCACTATTTTAGAGAAAATTAAACTGTCAGTATTTGATGAATGTTTTTTTAAAAAAACGACTTTTGACTAAAACGTCTTTATATATTGTTAAATTTAATACTTTGTATCCATATGGTCTTAATGAAGAGCTTAATTGGAAATACTTGGTTTAATTGTGTAATTAATTAATTGTTTGACTGAACACACTATATGAGGCAAGTTTTTCCGATGTCTTTTTACTCGTTGAAGGCTTGTGTGAAGAGCCGAGACGTTGGAGCTGTATTTTTAATAAAACATCGGTGGTATCACTGGCCTGTTGTCTTTGTTTACTGCTTAGTCTTACCTACAAATCTATGAACCTATGACCTACCTTTGAATGCTGTGCTGTCTTTTTTTGTTTTTTTTTCTGGTAGGCTTTCTCTTCTAGATCAAACAGTTCTGACACTCCACACTGGTTCGTTACACAATGTGACTTTTCATGTGCTACAGCCTCATGAGTACAGCAGCTTCTACACAAAAACAATTCATTCTAGTAGTGTCCCTACTGTGCTGAACGTCCCTGGCATGCTATTTGTGCAAGTGTTGCAAGTATTCTTTGGCAAAGTAAAAAGAAATGAAAATAAATAAAAAATAATCAGACAGACCGAAAGAGTGGAGATCTGCTTTCATTTTATATATATATATATATATATATATATATATATATATATATATATATATTTTTTTTTGCAACAAGTGTTTTGATTTTTGATTCTAGGGAAAATGTGCACTTTCTTCAGTGCTGCTTTGATGGGTTAGCAGGTAACATACTGAACTTTGATGCCAGAGATCAAAACCCTCTGGGATATCTTACCTCACCAGCTGCTTAGATTTATTCTTCTGATTTTGTTGCTGCACTTTAGATAATAGTCAATTTGTACGTCTTCACCCTGATTGGAAAACACCCCTCTCCATGGGGTAGGTATTGTAAAGGTTAAGGTCAGCAGCATGTTAACGTGCCATGAAGCTCAGAGAGGAAAAAAAAGCAACTGGATGCCATTTTATGTCCGCTAAATGAGGCGAGAGTAAAAAATGGTAAATAAGTGAAAAAAAAGTAATGTGTGTTTCTGTGTCCTTCTGTGCTCATGTGTGTGTGTGTGTGTGTGTGTGTGTGTGTGTGTGTGTGTGTGTGTGTGTGTGTGTGTGAGTGTGTGTATATATATGAGACAGAGAGAGAGAGATCAAGTATAGAGGGGGCAGAACAGTGTGCACACCAGCATTTTTCAAGTTCAACACACAAGTATGAGATGTTAATGCTGGGATTATTCCTCAGTGATTTATCAGCAAATCAAACACTCTATGAGGGAAAGAGCAGAACTATGTGGCAAAACTGGGGACAGTTAAGAGGCATGAGGGGGCTGCAATACCTTCCATTCTATGATTTTTTTTTGTTGCTCACTTGTTCACAGTGAGACAGCTGAGGTGTATTTTCTCAGCAATTTTACCCGGCCTGTGTCTGCAAATGGTATGTTCTGATCAGTGTATTATCCTAGTAAACAAAATAAATACACTTTTTATAACGCTGTGTGTGTTTGTGTGTGTCTATGTATATGTCTGAGTGTGTCTGTGCTTCTGAATGGGTCTGTATGTGAATATTTCTGTGTGTGTGTGTGTGTGTGTGTGTGTGTTTGTGTGTGTGTGTGTGTGTGTGTGTGTGTGTGTGTTTGTGTGCATGTGTGCATGTGTGCATGCGTGTGTGTGTGTGTGTGTGTGTGTGTACATATACACATTAAATAACTTATGTTTTGGATGCAGAATACTTCCTCCAACAAGAATGAAATATGCTACAGCAGAAATGAAACATTAGGTAGAGAAAGTGCTTTTGCATCAAAAATATAAAAAAGTTAACAAAAAGTATACAGTAATAAGAAAATTTAAAACTTTTAACAGATAGTACATACTCTATGTGCAATAATGCCCCCCATCATGTTTGTCATTGGAAAAGTAACACTCTTTTAGCAGTACAGAAGCCTACACCTTTGATGTTGGGCCTTACAACACCACTGGGCAGCATTATTTTCCCAATAACACACACTCTTTTGGTCATTAGTAGCATAAGGGGAGGGGAGTTGTGTGCTCCTAACATGTCTCCTTGGGATGAAATATTAAATGGAGGTCTCATCTACCTGAGGAGGTATAGCCAAGATGGACATAAAAGATCAAGATATTTATCAAAAAACAGTCTCAGCACTTGATTTAGCATTACAAGCATAAATTCTTATCAAACACAAATACTATTTCTCTTCATGATACAAATAAGTCAAACTTCAACATATAACTTCATGACAGTCATCTCACCCATACACATATATATATATATATATATATATATATATATATATGCATATACATATATATATATATATATATATATATATATATATATATATATACATATATATATATATACATATATATATATACAATACAACAAACTAGGCTCAAAACACTAAAGGTGGAGGAGTGTCCATATTCACCAAGGATATTCACACCACCAGGTTAGTTGCCCAACACAATGCGTCTGAAATTCTCCAGGTGCAACTAAGACTAGTTAAGACTGAAATCCAAACTGTAGCTTGCTACAGATCTCCCATCATGCCCCAAGATTCTCGTTACACCTTTCTAAACATACTGGAAAATATTAATAGACAACCAAACACCCTAATACCGGGTGATTTCAACTACCCTGCCATTAACTGGGAAAACTACTCGTTTACCAACACATTTGCCCAACGGTTCTTGGAATTCATAAATTCCAATGCCCTGGATCGGCTAATCCATAGTCCCACCAGGGGCTCCAATATCCTAGACCTGGTCATTACTAACATGGGAAATCAATGTTCCACACCTATGGTCACCTCCTCGTTGGTCAAGTCAGACGATAAGCTAATCACCCTTAACATCCACATCCCACCCCCACCCTCCAGTAAGGAAACTTCCATAAAAAACTTCTCCAAAGCCAACTTCATGCTACTCAAGTCAGAAGTTACAAACTTCATGACACCCATGCAGATGGGCACTGAAAGTTCAACTGCAGAGTCCTACACTAAGGCACTGTATGAGCACATACACTCATGCATGAATCGTGCAATCCCAAATATTATCAAGATGCTCTCCTCCAAAAAAAGGAAGCCAACCTGGTGGTCCCCTGCCATAAACAAACTTTACAACAAAAGGAAAAAACTGTTGCAGAAAAGAAGAAAATCCCAGGATGCAAAAAACTCCCTTACCAGCCTCAGTAAGAAGTTGAGATCCCTCATAAAATCCTCCAAAGCTAGTTATGAAAATAAAATTGCCAAATATTCCAAAGACAACCACAAGGCATTCTATAGCTATGTCAAGAATCTAAATGGCAATGCTCAGATCCACTCTGAGCTACAACAGAATGGAATTAAATATACTGATCCCAAGGATATTGCCAATATCTTGGCAGATCGATTCAGTGCCAACTTCAGTCCACTCTCACCGCCTAAATGGCCCATCTCAATAACAGAAGATTGCCAAATTCAGGTAATAACAGCCACACAGGTAAAAAAACACTCTCCAAAGCTAAGAATACAGCATCCATGGGACCAGATGACATCCTGGGCTGTGTACTACATGAACTACAAAATGAACTGGCACCTCACCTAAGTGTCATGTTTAATCCTACCCTCACCTCAGGCTTCATGCCCACTGAGTGGCGCACAGCTACAGTTATCCCACTCCACAAGGGGGATCCATCTTGGATCCCTGGAACTACCGCCCCATCAGTCTGATGAGCCTGATCTGCAAGGCCATGGAACGTATTATTATGGAACTTATAAACAAAGACATTGGGAACCTTAAAACACTGGACACTACCCAGTTTGGGTTCGTGAAGGGCTGATTTTGTCTCCTGAACCTGACTGACTTTGTCAAATCAGTCTCCAGAGCTGTGGACGAGGGTAAGGCAGTCCACACTGCCTATCTGGACCTTGTCAAGGCCTTTGACACCATCCCCCGCTCTGGAATCATAGATAAACTTACAAAGCTGGGCATTAATCCCTATGTCACTCGATGGGTTGCCAAATGGATTACTGACAGAACCCAGACTGTAAAAGTAACTGACTTCAAATCCAGTTTCAGACAAGTGACAAGTGGAGTACCTCAGGGTTCAGTCCTGGGACCTCTCTTGTTTGGCATCTACTTCTCTGAAGTACAGGCCAACACTAAGGGACTCTGGCTAACAAAGTTTGCAGATGACTGCAAACTGGGAGCCATTACTGAATCCCCAAATGATGTGGATATTCTACAAAAGGGCCTTACAGAAACAGATGCCTGGTGCCAGAGCCATGGGCTCAAGCTTAATGCCAATAAATGTATAGTTATCCCCTTTGGAAAAAAACATGTACCCATGAATTACCACATAGGTTGCAGGACACTAAACACTGAAAGTGTGATAAGAGACTTATGGACACAGGTGGACAGTGGTCTCACCTTCAATAACCATATCGCCACAACAGTCAGGAAATCCTTCTATGTGGCACACCTCAACACTAAGGGCTTTTCATCCAGAAAAAAAGAGGTCATTGTCCCACTGTACTCATCCATCATTAGACCCATTATAGAATACAATGTCCTGTTTGGTATGTACCTCTCAAGACATCTGCAACAACTGGAAAGGCCACAGACATACCTCACTAAAAGAATCAAAGGCCTAATGCAGATGCCCTGTGCTGACCGCCTTAAAAAACTCCAGCTATACTCTGTCGCATATTGTCTACTCCGATGTGATCTCTGCTTAACATACAAGGCCATGTCAAACCCAGAGCTGTTGGACATGCTACACTTAAAGAAATCCCAATCCCTCAGAGCCACACGCTCCAGGGATCTAAACCTTGTCATCACAATAAACAAAACATGCTGGAGGGATAGGTTCCCGACCCAGAGACTCCCCAGACTCTGGAATAGACTGCCCACACATGTCAAGCAGAGCGCCTCTTTGTCCCTCTTCAAAAGGAACCCTGATGATTGGATGGGAGAAAGAAAATTCACCCCAGGGATCATGTCAGTCACTCTGATAGACAGGGGTCCAGGGAAGTAAATAGTGTGGAAAGAAATATCCAAGGAATTGTTATGGCTAGGCTTGTATAGGCCGTAGGGCTGATAGCCTAGTACCAACCTATAAACCTATGTTTTATAACTTGTTTAACTCCATCCTTGTATTACCACTCTTTCTATTTAATGCTTCCTCACATCTCCCCATTTATAATACTTACTCCATTTGACCCACTATCCTATTTGTTTTTCTTTCTTCTTCTCATATATATATTTTTTATAACAGCTACATAACACTTTATTAATTAAACATCTTAAACAAAGAAGCGTTCTGTTTTTTGCCAGCATCTCCCAAAACCATTAAGCCCATTATATTTGAAAAAGTAATGTGTAATTGCTTCTTCTAGTTTGCATCCTTTATAGATACTTTCCTTTTGTAATTTTATATTCTATTTCTCCTTTTACTGGGATTCCGTTATGTGCCAGTCTCCATAACAAATTCCCATACGTCAGACTCTACTTTTATCCTTTTTATTCTTTGTAATACACTGGGAATTGCACAAATTTTCCCACCAGATTTCCTATACTACATATGATACCACCTCAAGTATCCTCTGAAAATAGGTTATATGCTTACTGGGATTTACCAACGCAAAATAAGTAATAATATACATCATTTTGTCATCCATTTTTCAGGCACTTTTTATGACAATTGAGATTGCGCCCTTTTACCTGTTAAAAGCTTTTTAATTTGTATTTCAGATATGACTTTATGTCTGACACAGTTTATTTTAACAATGTCCACTGAGATAGACTGGATGAAAATAATTTCTGAGCTGAGAAAAGTAGATTGAACATGACTAGACTCTGCTCATGTTTCTCTGCTGACACCTTCTGGCCTAATACATTAATGCACGCACATACACCTTTCAATCAAACTCACTCTCTGTATCTATATTTCTCTCCATGAAATAGGGTGAATATCTGCCTCAACAGGCTTATGTTAATGTGCCTAATATGCAGTGTCACGTCTTTTTCCCTCCTAAATTACTGTGACACCCTGTAGAAATAAATTTATTTTTCTTTCAGATAAATACAGGATAAAAATGTAAAATAACCACATGCTGTTCTGTTATTTTGCAGACAATGTATCATACCACAAACAAGCTCACCCTGCTCAATATACATTTTAAATACGTCACTGCTGCTAAATGCTAGGAGTCTTAGAATGAAACTGCACTCATCGCAAGCATTCCTTGCCTTGAACGATGCTGACATTTGTGCAGTCACTGAAACCTGGTTCAAAGTTGTGGAGAGCACCCCAGCCTTACCTGGTTACTCATCTTACCATGCTTTCAGACCCCAAATGGAGGGCTACAAAGCCAAAGGAGGTGGAGTTTCAATATTTATCAAGTGATGACAAAACACCTATTCAAATCATAGATGGGTACAGACTCCCAACCATGACTTAGGTGCCCACTATACCTATTTGGACTTAGTTGAATCCATCAAGATTCATCCCTCTACCTTGATCCTGAGTGACTTTAACTACCTGACCATAGAGTGGAAGATCTGTTGTAGCCCAACCATGAATGCCCATAGATTCCTTCAGTTTGTTAATGCCAATGCAGTGGATCAGCTGGTCGACACCCCTACAAGAGGTGAAAATATCCTGGACCTGGTCCTAACCAACATGAGTAGCCACTGTAGCACTCCTACAGTGTTATTATCTTCCTTGGTAAAATCCGATGATAAAGTGATCACTTTTTAAGTCACCATCTCCCCTGACACCCCCCCCCCCCATCAGGGTCAAACAAAAAAACTATTCCAAAGCTGACTACAGTCTCCTCAGAGCGGGTATAAGCAGCTTCACAGATGGAACTATCACTAATGTCCAACCCTACACCAAAAAGTATATGAGAACCTACATAGCGGTATGGACTCAGCAATACCTGACAGGAACAAATCATCTTTCTCAAGAAAGAGTAAACCTGTCTGGTGGACAGCAGCAATAAATAAACTCTATAATAAAAGGGAAAAAAAATGCTGTCCAGGACCAAGAAGGAGCAGGTGCCAAGTTGGAAGCAATCTCTCCTTTGTCTGAACTGGTGAAATCTTCCAAGGCTAACTTTGAGTCATAATTGGCCATATCCATTAAGGACAATCACAAGGTCTTCTTTACATATGTCCACAATCCCAAAGATAACTCCCAAATCTGCTTTGAATTGGTGACCAAGAATACCACATACACAAATGCCATAGATATAGCCAACCTGCTGACAGACAAGTTTAGTGAAAACTTCACCCCCCCGTCCCCTCATCAGTAAACCAGGACATCCCCAGCACCTGATCTGCTCCCCTCATCACCAGGGGGCAGGTCTTTAATTCCCTCTCAAAGGCAAAAAATGCAGTCTCCATGGGACCCGATAACATCCTTGGCTGTATCCTACATGAACTCAGACATGAGATCTCAGCTCCATTAGGCACCCTATTCAACCAAAGCCTGAGCACTGGTTTTGTCCAAGCTGAATGGAGGATAACCACTGCCATCCCTCTATACAAAGCTAAAGCATCCACTGACCCAGGCAGTTATAGGCCCATCAGCCAAACTGGCCTGATCTGCAAGACCATGGAGCACATTATCATGGACCTTATAAACAAGGAACCTCCAAATATTTGACCCCACACAGTTTGGTTTTGTCAAAGGGAGATCATGCCTGTTAAACTTGATTGATTTCTTCAAAACAGTCACCAAAGTCATGGGCAAGGGAAAGATGGTGCACACCACCTACCCTGACCTAGCCAAAGCCTTTGTCACTATTCCCCACTTGGGCATAATAGATAAACTCTCCCAGCTAGGCATCAACCCAAATGTTACCAGATGGGTAGCTAACTGGCTCACTGATAGAACCCACTTAGTCAAAATAGTGGTAGCGACGTCTAGTATTAGACCTGTAACAAGCGGTGTACCCCAAGGATCGGTCTTGAGGCCTCTACTGTTTGGGATAGACTTTTCTGAGGTGCAAGCCAAAACTACTGGTCTGTGACTGACCAAGTTTGCAGATGACTGCGAGCTGGGTGCTGTCTTAAATTCCCCTAGTGATGTGAACATTCTCCAAAAGGGCCTTACCCAAACTAATGACTGGTGCCAGAAGCATGGCCTCAAACTGAATGCCAAGAAATGCATCATTATCCCCTTTGGGGAAAATGGCATTCCCAATAATTATCACATTAATAACAATGTACTATGCATGCAATCAGTCGTGAGGGACTTGGGCACCCAGCTTGATAGCAACCTGACTTTTGACCACCACGTTGCCTCCATTATACGGAAGGCTTTATACATAGCCCACCTCATGAATAAGGGTATTTCATCCAGGAACAAGAAGGTCATAACATCCTTGTAATCCTCTCTTATCAGACCCATTATGGAGTACAATGCCCCCTTTGGCATGTACCTTGCCAAGCAAATGCAGCAGGTGGAGAGACCACAGAGGTTTCTGACCAGGAAAATCCAGGGTCTCAACACCTATCCTAAAAGCCCTGTCCCTCTACTCAGTCTCATAGAGACTGCTCAGAGGTGACCTGTGTCTGGCATACAGGGCCATCTCAGACTCAGCCTTGATAGAGTTGCTGCATATCTGTAAGTCAAACTCCACTAGTGCAACCCGTACACAAGGCCTCAACTTGGTCTGTGACATTAACGTAATTTGTTGGCGGGATAGATTTGTGTCCTAATGACCCCCCCCCCCCATCTGTGGAATGGACTTCCTCTCCATGTCAAGCAGAGTGCCTCACTAACACTCTTTAAGAGGAACCTGGATGACAGTATGGGAAACAGAAAATATACCCCTGGGATCCCACCTGTGTCCCTGCTGGACAGGGGAAACAGGTGCTGACTGAGGGAACATGGGCCAAATTCTTGGCTAGGCCTATAAGGGTCTCCAGGCAGGCCAATTGCCTAGTATCATCCTATGAACCTATAAATCCTATGATTTTTTTTTTTAACTATTAACAAACTAAGTATGATTACACTGAGGTACACAAATAATATTATCATGAAGGCGATACTTTTATTATTTTGATAGTAAGTTGCTTTGTGTAATCTGCATGCATCATTTTCAGTGAAAACCTTATGAAAATATACAATGACCATTTATCATAGTTTGTAGAAAATACATTTAATAATAATATAATAAAGAATTAACATGTAGCAGCACAAGCTTCGCTTTTGAAAAGTTTTGAACAAAAGCTAGTGTGTGGATTGCTCTGACATATGATTTTAATTCACGGAAGGAAGAAGTTAAAGTAAAAGATCAAACTACATTGAGGAGCTTAATATACAGTGCAGGGTCAACAGGAACGAAACCCCCAACAGTCACTCGTTAAATCATCAACATAGCAACAAGGATAGAGGCATAGCAAAAATAGTACACTCACAAGAAAATGCTGCATAATGACGCCATACAGCCTACTTTGTGAACAACTCTTCAAACTGATAGATCTAATAAAAAGCACAGCTGGTTTGTGAGGCAGCCACACGTACAATGACCATAGATATTACAAGGGACACAAATGAGACATGGAAGGCATTACATGTGGCCCTGTATGCAGAAAATGGTACAACAGTTCACAAAGAAGTAATGTACTGATGACCAGTTTGGACTGCCACAAAAAATCTGAGATATTGTCAGAGAAGGACATGTGTTTTCTAGAAGTTAATTGACACACTTGTACTATGACAGCTCTTGGCAATATTCAAGTTCTTTTTTTTTTAATATATTCATGTGCTAATCTAACAAAGTTACTTGGCAGTGTGATATCTTTTTTTCTGTATTTTATTTTTTTCACCCAACTTTCCCAAATTCATGGAGCCCCAATCCCCCAGTGTTCACTGCATGGAACTCCAGGTTGCCACACAGTTTCATATTAAGTATTTATCTGTGCACTTATTTATTGATTTGTTATTTTTACTTGTTAAATTGGTTACCCCATCTAAGCAAAAGGTCATTTTCGGTTGAGATTTGGGGAGAAAGTTTTTAATATTAGTATACACCATAAGAGAAAAGATTAGCAATATAGTAAATTTGCCCAGCTGAAGAATGAGGCAGCCACAGGGTGTACAGTGTCCAGATTACCAAGGAACGTAAAGGAAGTGAGGAAGGCATCACAAGTGACACAGGAAGCAGGAACTGAATAGTAGTGATTTATAAACGTATAATAATGCAATGGAAAAATATCACACTAATGGAAAATAGGGGGAATTTTAAAGTGCCAGTGAAGTTTGAGATAAATAATATGATAAACACAGAGAGGGTAATAAAACAGGTTAGTTAATGTTGGCAGAGTGGTGAACTGAAAGGTGGAAAATTAAGTAATAAAGTAAAAATATGAAATTGGAAGGAGTAAAAGAGAAGGAACTAATGAGAGAGAGTGTAAGATGTGGAGAAGGATTTATAGAAAGAGGACTGCTAGACTGATAGGTGAGCATGACACAGTGTGCAAACATCTCGGGTACAAGTTCACGTTTCCTTACAGTCACTAACACAGTGTGCACACCTCAGGTACAAGTTCACGTTTCCTTACGGTCACTAACAAAGTGTGCAGACATCTCAGGTACAAGTTCACGTTTCCTTACCGTCACTAACACAGTGTGCAGACATCTCAGGTACAAGTTCACGTTTCCTTACGGTAACTAACACAGTGTGCACACATCTCAGGTACAAGTTCACATTTACCTTGCAAACACAGGGTTCAGGCTTTGATTCTCACAGGGGGCAATTGGCTAGGCTTAAAATGGCCCACAAGGATAGTTAAACTAGTATTAAAACTATGAACCTATGAACATACTACAACCCCCCCCCCCCCCCCCAATGAGCATGCATGCATGCACATTTAAAAATTCATACTGTCTTACAGGCTGGCTGGGCAATAGTACCTACTAAACATCTCAGAAATAATATTTCTTTAAAAAATACTTGATAAAAATGTTTTTTTCATGCTTGCCACTCCATCTATAAGTTTTCCTTTCTCTTTGCTCAGGTTGCCTCATCAGCATGAATAAACGGGCTAAGAAAAGCTGCTTGTGGATGCATTTATCAGCCATAAAGTCCCTCTGAAACATTATCTGCATGTCCACAGTGCAGAAGCGCGTGTAAAAATAAGCCGTAACTAGGTTATTCACTAGAAGGTTATGAGTTGGGGTTGGTATAGTGGTTAAGGTGTTTGCCTCCCCAGGAAGAGCTACTGATTTTGATCCTCACCAACAAAAATTAGCTAGAACTAAAATATCCCACATGGGCACTTAATTTAGTACTTACCTATGAACTAATGTGGTGCACACAAAAAATCTCAGCAGGGTCAGTCACTGTCATAGTAGCGCAGCTATTTTATTTCCTTTATAGAAATTGGAACTGCATGCATGTCTGTGGTTCTAATTCTCAAAATGGGAGAGTCAACTATGTTTTATTAAAAAAAAAAAGATGTTTTTTATTCTTGTCACATCAGAGGGCTGCAGCCCACTTATCCAGTACCACAAGTCACCCCTGATAAAATGCCTATCAGTTTTCTAACTTAGGAACATGGAAATCTTGTCTTACTCATCAGACAAAGGTTAAGAATGTGATGACAGTTTTACTCATAATTACACTGCATTTCTAAAGCAATGCTGATAAAATGTTCTTTAAAAGAACTAAAAAATGGATTTGTGGAAAGACATATGTAGGTTACCACATCCCCCTTCTCCATGCTTGTCTAGCATTTACTATACTTTCTTCTGTATAACATAAGTAGCCTCGAACCTACATAAAAGGCTTTGTATCATAAATACAAAACATGTATTTTTTTCATTTGACTCATTCATTGGCCATGTAAGCCTAGTGAAAACATTCTCATTTCAGCTGTAATCACAGAATGCTGTCTGGATAAATGAGTTGCTGAGAGTTGCGCAGTAGGCAAATAACGGTGGAAGGAATCAAACCCTGCACCCTGGACTGAAACAGCTCATTAACAGCTTAAAGCTTTAGTCCTTTGTATTAAATACCACATTGAATATGAAAAACTCTCTCCCTGGGATTCAATAACGCCTACACCAAGGGTACACCATTTTGAAAAAGCAGATAACACAGGGGTAACAAACACCTTCTTCCCCTAATTTTAGTTTTCCTACTGATTTTCGTGCAGACTTATATATTCAAGGGGATTCCTAAGGGTCACCACAAAGCGTAGCCTGCATGTACACTTACTGTAATCTTTTGGGTGACTAAAATGAACAAAAAATGTCATAGGGATGTCTTTGAATACAGACTGTGTACACTTGGTGTACACTTATATTAAAATTGCAGAGTACTTTACACAGGAAGCCCACAAGTGAGGTGCTGTGTTGTCTTTGCTGACTACTTAAATAGTCCCAAGGCACTAGACACAAAAGTGACTGAAACAATAGCTTTTAGTGAGCTCTGTTTAAGACTGCACAGAAAAAAAAAAAATAAAACAGAAAAAAATGTCCAACAGTTTTTTTCATCTTTTTACTAAAAATCCAACTATATTCAAAATGTCTGGTCCAGCTAAGATGCTATTGTTGTAGGGTCCAAATGAACCGGTTTCTCATCCGGGCACATGATTACGCAGCATCTTTGGAGCTTTTCTCACTAGAAAGATGGAGACATGCTTTCTCCCTGACAGTCCCTCTCACAGGTGTATACTAGGCTAACAAACATAAGAGCCCTTATAAGCCTCTCCAGGCATAAGAATCCATAACCCAATCTGAAGGAATTTCTCCTGTAGCTAATCCATAGCATTACCTGACTGCTCTTAAAGAAACATTACAAGAAAGGCTCATCCAGACTCTGCTACACTTTGCTGTGAAGGAAATGTTAGTTTGCTTTTATTTGTTGTATTTTGTATTACTTTATTGCCTTTTTATATTTTGAATACTGTAGTTTGGTTTCTTTACCTTGTGTTTTACTTGCATTCTGCTTTAACAGCATATTAAAACTTCAAAAGAGACCACAGCTCTCTATCTCTCTCTTCTGAGTCAGGCCCTCCCACCCAGTCACAGTTGTCTTGTTAAATACCACTGTCTTTCTAGTTTCCTGCCTCTTATGTTAATCTGACCATATATCTCATTTCCTCTCTACTTTCACTGGCTTGTGTGAGTAATCACAAAACCATCATATTTGAAATCCCTCCCATTCAACTATTTAAATTTATTGGCCATCCTACTGTATTCCATACTACCAGAATACAAAAGTGACCACCCCTTTCAATCCATCTTGCTGTTTTAAAAATAGTAACTCTCCACTAAACCTTAACTTTTTAAACAAGTACAACTTAAGTTACCTACTTTCACATCTAACTTCTCTAGTGCACACTGAAGTCTGCATTTTCTTTCATCTTACCTTTAAGCATCCCTGTGACTAGCACTTGCTCTAATACCTGCTGGAAAGCAGTAATAAGCCTTAAACTGACACAAGCACTCAACTCTCCTTGTTAATAAGGAGAAATTAATAGTAGGCACTAAATAGCCTATAATTGCATAGTACCTTGCTACGGTAAGGGAAAACCGTTCCTGTACTTTACAAAAAAAAAAAAGCACCAAACCAGGCATGTCCAAGGGTCAGCTTCCAGTGATTTCTCCTGTCCACCTGGTGAATCTGGGCATACTGGGGCAATGCAGCAATTGCCTCATGTACACAGACAACCCCCCTCCTCCTACCACCCAACACTACAACCTGTGAGAGATGCACTTACATAGCCAAAATGGAAGCAAAGCTCTCTCCACCCAAGATTGTGCTAGACAGTCAAGAGGACAAGGTTAACACCCACACTACACCTCAAGCAACACATAGCCCTTCCAAACCCACACCACCAACACTCACATATAGCAACACTAAATTCACATATGCAGGGGCCCTTAACTGTAACATGCCCAAGCAACAAGGATCTCTGAAGCCGAAATGCAAACAAACAGCAATCACAACCAAAGTGTCACATAGTTCACAGCACCAGTGTGCCACCCAGCAACAGCCCCTAAGGAAAGACAACGTACCTAACACTTTAGTCATAGGTGACTCTCTAGTCTGGTACACTGAAGTCCCACTCACCAGGTTGAACAAGGAGAAAATTACAGTCAGCTGCCTGTCAGGTGCCAGGATCCGCCACATAACACATGCACTCAAGTCACTCCACAACAAGTACAAATATGACTCTGTCATTGTCCATGTTGGAGTGAATGACTTGAGATGTACCTCCCTGGACTACATGAAAAGAGACATGGAAGAGCTCTTGGATCATGTGGCCCAGGCAGGTATGACCCTAGCCCTGAGTAGCATCCTGCCTTCACCCAGAATGATACCACAATATAAGGACAAAATGATTGACTTCAACAATTGGCTAAGCTTCTGGTGTCATTCAAAGGGGATCCAGTATCCATCTGCCTAGGACAACATGATCGACAGACCACGATGCTTTGCCAGAGATGGTCTGCACCTGTCGCCCCTGGAATTCAGGTTACTGGCTAAGGCTCTTGCCACCCCTATAGTGCCTTTTTTAGGCAAAGTTCAAAGGACAAAACCACCACCGTAACCGGTACAAGCATGCAAAATCTGAAGTTATGGCTACTCAATGCTAGAAGTCTAAACCTCAAAATGTACTCTCTCGAGGCACTCCTAAAAATGGAGAACATCGATATCTGTGCAGTAACTGAGACCTGGTTCAAGACTCTAGAGAGCACACCTGCAATACCAGGCTACAACTCTTACCACACTTTTCGGCCAACAAACCAGGACTGAAACACTAAAGGTGGGAATGTCAATATTCACCAAGGATATTCATACCACCAGGCTAGTTGCCCAAGAGAATGCATCTGAAATTCTCCAGGTGCAACTAACACTAGGTGAGACTGCAATCCAAATTGTAGCTTGCTACAGATCCCCCAACATACCCCAAGATTCTCACTACACCTTTCTAAATATACTGGAAAATATTAAGATAGAACCAAACACCCTAATACGGGGTGATTTTTAACTACCCTGCCATTAACTGGGAAAACCACTCATGTACCAACACCTTTGCACTACGGTTCTTGGAATTCATAAATTCCAATGCCCTGGATCAACTAATCCATAGTCCCACCAGGGGCTCCAGACCAATATCCTAGACCTCGTCATTACCAACATGGGAAATCGTTGCTCCACACCTATGGTCACCCCCTCGTTAGTCAGGTTTGAACATAAGCTAATCACCCTTAACATCCACATCCCACCCCCACCACCCAGTAAGGAAACCTCCATAAAAAACTTCTCCAAAGCCAACTTCATGCTACTCAAGTCAGAAGTTACAAACTTCATGACACCCATGCAGATGGGAACTGAAAGTTCAACTGCTGAATCCTACACTAAGGCACTGTACGAGTACATCCACTTATGCATGAATCATGCCATGCCAAATAGAACCAAGATGCTCTTCTCCAAAGAAAGGAAGCCAATCTGGTGGTCCTCTGCTATAAACAAACTTTACAACAAAAGGAAGAAACAGTTGCAGAAAAGAGAAAAATCCCAGTATGCAAAAAACTCCCTGACCAGCCTCAGTAAGAAACTGAGATCCCTCATAAAATCCTCCAAAGCTAGTTACGATAATAAAATTGCCAAAGATTCCAAAGACAACCAAAGGCATTCTATAACTATGTCAAGAATCTAAATGGCAATGCTCAGATCTGCTCTGAGCTAAAACAGAATGGCATTAAATATACTGATCCCAAGGATATTGCCAATATCCTGGCAGATCGATTCAGTGCCAACTTCACCCCCTAAATGGCCCATCACAATACCGGAAGATTGCCAAATTCCGGTAATAACAGCCACACAGGTAAAAATGCACTCTCCAAAGCTAAAATTACAGAATTCATGGGACCAGATGACAGCCCGGGCTGTGTACTACATGAACTACAATATTAACTGGCATCTCACCTAAGTGTCATGTTTAATCAGTCTCACCTCAGGTTTCGTGCCCACTGAGTGGCGCAGAGCTACAGTTATCCCACTCCACAAGGAGGGATCCACCTTGGATCCCGGAAACTACCGTCCCATCAGTCTGACGAGCCTTATCTGCAAGGCCATGGAGCGTATTATCATGGAACTTATAAACAAAGACATTGGCAACCTTCAAACACTGGACCCCACCCAGTTTGGGTTCGTGAAAGGCCGATCTTGCCTCCTGAACCTGATTGACTTCTTCAAATCAGTCTCCAGAGCCATGGACAAGGGTAAGGTGGTCCACACAGCCTATATAGACCTTGCCAAGGCCTTTGACACCATACCCCACTCTGGAATCATAGATAAATGTACTAAGCTGGGCATTAATCCCTACATCACCCAATGGGTTGTAACTGGCTTACTGATAGAACCCACACTGTAAAAGTAGCCGACTCCAAATCCAGCTCCAGACAAGTGATAAGTGGAGTACCTCAGGGTTCAGTCCTGGGACCGCTCTTGTTTGGCATCTACTTCTCTGAAGTACAGGCCAACACTAAGGGACTCTGGCTAACAAAGTTTGCAGATGACTGCAAACTGGGAGCCATTATTGAATCCCCAAATGATGTGGATACTCTACAAAAGGGCCTTACAGAAACAGATGCTTGGTGCCAGAGCCATGGGCTCAAGCTTAATGCCAAGAAATGTATAGTTATCCCCTTTAGGAAAAAACATGTACCCATGAATTACCACATAGGTGGCAGTACACTAAACACCGAAAGTGTGATAAGAGACTTAGGGACACAGGTGGACAGTGGTCTCACCTTCGATAACCACATCGCCACAACAGTCAGGAAATCCTTCTATGTGGCACACCTCATCATTAAGGGCTTTTCATCCAGAATAAAGGAGGCCATTGTCCCACTGTACTCATCCCTCATTAGACCCATTATAGAATACAACGCCCCATTTGGTATGTACCTCTCAAGACATCTGCAACAACTGGAAAGACCGCAGAAATACCTCACTAAAAGAATCATAGGCCTAAAGCAGATGCCCTATGCTGACCGCCTTAAAAACACCAGCTATACTCTGTCACATATCGTCTACTCTGAGGCGAACTCTGCTTAACATACAAGGCCATGTCAAACCCAGAGCTGTTGGACATGCTACACTTAAAGAAATCCCAATCCCTCAGAGCCACACGCTCCAGGGATCTAAACCTTGTCATCACAATAAACAAAACATGCTGGAGGGATAGGTTCCTGACCCAGAGACTCCCCAGACTGGAATAGATTGCCCATACATGTCAAGCAGAGTGCCTCTTTGGCTGTCTTCAAAAGGAACTTTGATGATTGGATGGGAGAAAGGAAATTCACCCCGGGGATCATGTCAGTTGCCCTGCTAGACAGGGGCCCAGGGGAAGTAAATAGTGTGGGAAGAAATAGCCAGGGAATTGTTATGGCTAGGCTTGTATAGGCCCTAGGACTGATAGCCTAGTACAAACCTATGAACCTATTATCTATGTCATATTTACCTCACATAATGACATTAGGAACACCTTAAAGCTACATTATTTAGAAATAAAGCAATGTTTTACAGCATCATTTTGCAATGGTTTATCACGGACACCAAAATGCTACTTGACTACCATACCAGTTGAAAATTGTAGGTCTTGAACTTAAATGTAGGACTGTGGGATCAAGACAGCCTATCTGCACTTCTGTGTGCAATATTAGGCCAATGTGGTATCTCAGAACCCAAAGGCAAGTATAGAAAGAACCTTTTTTTATAATTTGAAATTGCTCATGTAACCAGTATAAAAGGACATGGCCTGTTACTAGGAAAAATATCTATCAAATACATGTAATATACTGAGAGAGAGTGTCATCTTCTTCAACAGACATTCCTAATGGCAGAATACTTGAGTTCTGCCTCACTGAGTCTCGTGATTAAATTGGAAGATGAGTACTCTTGCCCTAAGCCTTCTGTGAAAAACTGCCTCCAAACCAAATTCTGATGCATTATGGGTACTCATTGCCCTCAGCCTTCTCTGAAAACCTGCCTCCAAACCAACTTCTGAGGCATGATGGCTACTCCTTGCCCTAAGCCTTTTGTGAAAAACTGCCTCCAAACCAATTTCCGATGTATTACTATAAAGTTTGAAAGGAAGCAGAAAATTTGGCATATACAAAATGGATTACAAGCATAACTAGCCTTTACTGAGTATCTGACCTTTGCTGGAGTTTTCCCTTTGACAAATCTGTTAAGGGATAAGCTATGGTAGAAAATTCTTTATGAAATTTTCAGTAATAGCTTGCTAATCCTAAAATACTGATCTGACCTGTTCTTTATGGTTGAACTGACCATGCTTTCACGGTTTCTACTTTTTTCTCGGGTTGTATTAGTTTCATTATCAAAGACCCCAAATAGTTTGCTCAATACAGAATTTACTCTTGTCAGCATTAACAATTAGACCTGCTTTCCTTAATGCCAGTAAGACTGCTTGTAATTGAATGAGTACTGGGGATTCTCCATCTTCACTGCATGGGGATTTGTGGGGTACTAGTATTGTCTTCATTAAATATAGAAAGGTGACTGGAGCTCCATGAAATCCAAAGAACAGTACATTAAAGTGGCACTTTTTTGCTTTCTTTTTATCTCCTGCTCTCAAAATGACCTAACAATGCCCTTTGCTTACATCAAGGGTGGATAAGTGCCTTGCTTTAAATAAACCCTTCCTATATGCTCATCAACACATGGCATAAAATAGGTGTGAGATGTTGACACAAAGTTTTCTAAACTTGCCATAACAGCTTATTTAAAATTCCAACTTAGGTACTGCAATAGAGTGTCCATTCACTATGTAATTCTATTACATGAAAGTTCTGAATGCTCATAACTTTGTTTCATATTCCTTCTGTCTGTGGTTCAAGCACTCCATACAAATTTGAGCATACCTTCAATTCTGGACCTGTCTGTATACAATATAAGATTTGTCCTCCTAAGCCAGTCTGAAAAGACTGCCTTACTTTTGGGCTAGAAATTTTTACCACCTCCTGTTTCTGAGAGTTAAAGAAAGACTTGCCTATGTAAACAGTAGGAACGTTTTTTTTTCTTATGTTTTCCATGCACAGTGTTACAACTGAGGACTGAAGATTCAGCGTTTTTCCATTCTTTCAGCACATTAATGTCGCAGAAATGTGATCTTTAGCAATCTGCTTAACCTTATAATCTGCCTCATTTAACGTTTCCAAAATGTCAACTGTATCTTGCCACTTATTCAAAAATTAATTTTATGTACAAGTACCAAGACTTTCCCTCCTGGTTTGAATTATTTTCTTTTAGCATTCCTATTATATATTCCCTTATGCATTTCGTCAGCTTTTAAAATTTTCTCTTTCACTATGGGTGCCACCACTCTAAGGGTTGAATTCATTAAAATTACAGCAAGATAACAATTCATGGACAACGCTTCTTCAGTGATTTTGCATAAAGACATGTAACACCCCAGTGGCCTGTCTCTGAGGCCATGCTACATGCTTATAAGGCAGTCATGGGGAGAGGAATATGATAATTTGCCACATGTTCTCCCCCAGAACTCTCCGATGTAAGATATTGACACAACTGAATGGTAGTAGCCAACCACTCTCGGCTACTCATAGTAATAAATGTGGTGAAAGGGCTGTGTTCATCCATTTCAGAAGTGGTAAGGGCTGCGGAGTTTAGTGGCAAGGTAATGCTTGGGGGGGACCGTCGTGAGTGTATGAGCGTATTGCATGTGTGAATGTATGCGTGAGTTTGTGTGTCTGCTTTGGAGGTAGAGATAATGGAGTTAGTGTAGAGGTAAGTTAGGTGTGTGGGGGGATGAGGGGGTGAATGGATGAGTGCATCTGTGAGTGTAATTTGGTGGGAAGGGAGCTGTTTTCCTCATTGTGGATAGCATGTCTTTGAATTGCAAATCGCCACATTGTGGAAGCAGGTACATTTTTCTGCAACATTTAATACGAGTGGAGGACTCCTTTAAGAATCCTTCTTAGGTCTTTCTTTTAAGTGAAACATTTAATGCGAGTGGAGGACTCCTTTAAGAATCCTTCTTAGGTCTTTCTTTTAAGTGAAACATTTAATGCGAATGGAGGACTCCTTTAAGAATCCTTCTTAGGTCTTTCTTTTAAGTGAAACATTTAATGCGAGTGGAGGACTCCTTTAAGAATCCTTCTTAGGTCTTTCTTTTAATTGGGGTTTTGTTGCGCTCACTTTTGAATGCTCATTTCACTTCATTCTAGGTCTCTTTAACAAGTAGACCTCTTACATGCCTATTGCACAAGTGTTCAAAGGAGTAGACCCCCCCCATTATAATGTTTGTATCACCGCTGTTTGTGCAAACAGCAAGCAGGAACCTAACAGATCCATTTTTTGCCATATACTTCAATTAGTTTTCTTACTATGAATGTCAGTGTTTCACTGAAGCTCTGTACTAAACCATTTGGATGATAAGCTGACATTTTAGCTGCTTATCTTGAAAACACTGTATAAACCTTGTGATAAAGGACATGCCATGGTTGGTAAATGGGTGTCCCCCAAGGATCTATTGTAGGTCCCCTGTTGGTAATATATTCATTAATGACCTCCACCTACCTTCTACACAAGTCACTAACATGCAGAACACTGATATTTCAACAATTATCTGTTTTGCGAAAAACACAAATAAATTAAAATTACTTACCCAGGAGTCTTTTTCCACTGTAGAGGCCTGGCAGTCTGATACACAGTAAATCTTTAACCCTATAAAACAAAACTGATCATATTTAATCGAAAGTATTCGACTGCCAACAAAAAGAATTTCAATATAGCTTCCTCTAACAACACCAACATAGAACTAGTAAGTCAAATGAGGCTTCTAGCTGTCAGTATTGATGAAAGTTTAAAATTCGATCATCCCATAAAACAAGAAGAAAAAAATCACCCACCAAAAGCTATTTTTTTTCCAGCAATGGATCTGTCTTAAACACAGTGTCCCTTGCTCCTCAAGGCTTTGTAAACCCTTGCCAACCCAGGAGGACCACCCACTTCCTCTTTGAATATTATGTCAACAGTGGAACTTTTTTTTTTCCAGCAAAGGGTCTGTCTTAAACACAGTGTCCCATGCTCTACCACCAAGGCTTTGTAAACCCATGCCAACCCAAGAGGACCACCCACTCCCTCTTTGAATATTACATCAGCAGTGGAATTTTTTTTCCCACAAAGGGTCTGTCTTAAACACAGTGTATGTGCCATTGTATAACATTTTTGTCCTTATGCCATTTTAAGTACCTTCATATGTAACTGGTCCTGGTCAGCTACAACACATCTCTGCGCACCACTTCTCCACCCCTTGCTCTTTCAGTCCTCAGCTAGAGATACCTGCGTACTTAACTAAATGTTTTTGGCCATCTCTTCTGCTAGCTCTACTGCTTTCAAACTCCTCCTCCCTACTGGCATAGTTCCCCATATCTTAATCTACTCACTGTGTATTTCTCATATTTAGCTAGCTTTGACTCTTACAGACTTTTAGTTTTTCTATCTCTTGCCCCACTAACCTTTCATGTTCATTTCTAAACTATGTGACCTGACAATCCTTCCTCCATAGATTCAGGCAAAAGTTTAACACACAAAAGCAACACGGCTGTCCACTTTGGCTTAGCTGCTGTTTTTTGACCCTTATCTTACTCCCTGATTGTTTCTGGTGTTTTCTGTTTTTCACGGACTGTGTAGGCCCTTGCCGTTTGCTGTCGCTAATGTTCAGGCTCAATTCACTCCCCTACCCTACCCCCATTGTTACCCACCCCCAAAGCAGTTACATTTATTCTCATCCTATTTTTACCATGCCCATAATCCCCACCTCACTAATAACATTTCCATCCAATGAAATCCCCATCTCCTTTTTCACTATCACTCCCACCAGTTTCCCTCCTGCAGTCACTCAACAGTTTTCCCTCCCCCACTCTTCCAATTAAGCATACAAATTCCAACTTCTCAACAGTAATTGCCCCCCCACTCCTGCAATTACTCCCACTGCAATCCCCGTCTCCACCCATACAACCCAAACTTCATTTTTACCCCTTACTTTACCTACTCTCACACTCCCATTTCAACTTTCCTCTTTCCTCCCAACTGCTCCAACATGTTCCTACACCTATTCCTTTCAATACCACTACTTTCAGTTCTCACTATAACTATATTCTACGATGCACCTCTTCCTGATCAATCCTCTGGTCCCACCTTACCCTATCTTCACTCAGATAACATATCACCCTACTTCCTCCACATTCTATCTTCTCTGGTCTCTCACCACTTCTTACACCTGTTCAGATACCATCTATCTTTGAAGCTATATTAGTCCCCCCAAACTCACATACAAATTCCTTCCACTACACCCCCTTAGGTATGCCTCATTCTTCCCTATTCTTTCCCTTCTTCTTGCAGGCGATATCCATCCTAACCCCGGCTCACTAATCCACTTCTCTGACCTCCGTATCGCACCTTATTCCACCTCCACCCAGATGTCTATCCCACCTCTGTGTACCACCTGTACTAAGCACCTTAACATCTTAGGTCTCAATATTCACAGTGCAGTCAATACACTCCCTGACATCCACTCTTGGATATCACTACACTCTCCACTCATCCTCTCCATCTCCGAAACCTGGCTAAACCTGCAAATATTAAATAAAGAAACCCTGCCCTCTGGTTACAGTATCATCTGCCAAGATAGGCCTTCTAAAAAGATGAATGGGTAGTTATCCTATACTCAGAAAACCTCCCTCTCCATCCTCTACCATATTCCCCCCCAGTTTCCACCCTGCTGAGATACTCATAGTAAACTATAACCTAAACAATCACAAAAAGATTGCCATTGCTTCAATCTACATACCACCCGGTAACAATATCAGTACACTACAACTCTTTCTAGACTGGATCTCCAAAACAATAACCTATGAAACCATCATTATTGTAGATGTCAGTATCGACTGGAATTCTCTCAGCACCCAGTCTCCAAAGACCAGTATTATCTTATATGGCTTCACCCAACTGATTATCACCCCGACTCGTATTAATCAACAATCCAATACCAGTACCACTCTAGACTGGATACTTACCTCCCACCCCAACTATTATCATAGTCCCTCAATTCTCCCTGACATTCATAGTGATAATCACCCTATCTCTATAAATTGTCACCTATCCCAACCATCTAAAACAGGCATATACAGGGACCATCATAACCTATCCAACTTCAACCCGGATGTATTTAATCAAACCTTTTCATCTATAAATCGATCTCCAGCAGCTCCCCTCAACACAGCTGTTCTCACATTCAACAGCATTTCCCTCAACACTTGTCACAGCTGTTCTCACATTCAACAGCATTTCCCTCAACACTCAAGTACCTAGCCCCTACTAGAAAAATGTGTGTCAAAGCAAACTATACACCCTAAATAAGTAAAGCCATTCTCTCTCACGCAAAAAAGAGACTAACCAGGAAAAACTGGAACAGACTTAGAACCCTTTCAAGTCTCCAGCTCTATAGAGAACTTTGTAACACCACAAAAAAAAAATCTCCCTTGATAAGAAAAATTTCCATCTGAACCTACAAAAAAAAAAACTCCACTCCAATGGCAAAATATTCTGGACTATCATTAATAAGCTTCTACACCCAGGCAATCCCCCCCCAACCCCTTCCCAAACTGCTCCCCCCTGGAAACTGTCACATCCCTTAACTCCTTCTTCATAGACTCCATACAGAAACTGATCAAACCCACAACAGGTATAAGCCATGATACCCCCCACTCTCCAACAATACCACCTCCTCTATCAAGCATATCCCTACAACTGTTATCAGATCCCTACTCTGCAAACCTTAAACCTCACTCCCCTTCATAGAAATTTGCCTCCCCTGTACCTCAAAATAGCATCTCCCTCCATAGCCTATCCAGTTTCCATACATATTAACCAGTCAATTTAGTACAACCTAGTCCCTCAAATTTGGAAAAATCATATATCATTCCCTTGCACAAAGGTGGAAACTCCACCGACCCCTCAAATTTTAGACCTATCGCCATCTTACCACCTATCTCTAAAAGCCTAGAAAAGTGTGTTCACCGAGAAATTGTGGCACATATAATTCAAGAAAATCTCCTGACTCCTACCCAACATGGCATCTGCCCACACCATAGTACCTCTACCGCTCTACTGTCATTCACTAACTACTTCTCCACTCCTCTCAATAACAACAAACTGGTATTTTCCCTCTTCCTGGAACTCTCTAAGACTTTTGATACTGTTTCACATAACCTCTTGGTCTCTACGCTTTCTTCCTTTAACCTCTGTTTTCTTCTTATCTATTTAATAGAGCTCAGTCGGTCAAATGGTTGTCAGCAACTTCTCCATTCCAACCCATTCTCATTGCAGTCCCCCAAGGATCCATTCTGGGTCCCCTACTATTCAATATCTTTATTAACAGTCTCTTCCAATCCTGCCCCCACTCTAAACTTATACAATATACTGATGACTCCACGATCATCTCCACCTCTGACAATCTAACCTACCTACATACCCTCACATAAGACACACTATAGTCTGTTGAAAGATGGCTCACCACTAACTAACGCCTTCTTAATCCAAACAAAACTAAACTTCTTTTCCATCCCAAACCTCTCCAACACCTCAAATATTCCTTCTTTATCTCATCCCTAAACAACACAACTATTCTGGCAGAGTCCCACACTAAACCTTTTGGCATACTCATAGATGACGTATTAAATTTTGACACCCATATCGATAACTGCATCAAAAAGACCCATGAGAAGCTTGGATTGCTATACAGAAATAAAAAATTCCTTACACAGAAATCCATAGTATCCCTTGCCCAAGCCTACCTCCTTCCTACTCTACTATATGCTGCCCCTATTTTCACTAATCTCCAAAAAAACCTCTAACAAACTTGAACTTACTTATCATAAAATCACCAGATTTGCTACAAATCTCCCCTATCGCACACACCACTGCCTCGCACTAAAAAAACTAAATTGGCTCCATAACCAGCTCTTTTTGCATCAACTTCACATGACACACTCCATCTTGCTTCAACCCCTAGCTTGTCCCTCATTAACAACTCTTGTCTCTCCTTATGTCCCTAACCATGAACTCCGTAGCTCTGACCAACACCTACTCCAAGTTTCCAAACCTAATAAAACCATAGGTAAAAGTCTTTATAATCATGTAGTCTCTAAATCTTGGAACAAGCTCCCATTCCCAATCAGATCTCTCCATAGGCTCATAGGTAGGTACTAGGCTATCTGCCTGAAGGCATTTATAAGTGTAGCCAGAATGTGTTGTCTTTCGCCACCCCCTTAGATTAGTTCCCTGTGCCTCTATCCAGCAGAGCCACTGAAGTGATCCCCGGGGTAAACTTTTTGTTTCCCATCCACTCATCAAGGTTTCTCTTGAAGAGTGTTAGCGAGGAGCTCTGCCTAATATAGATTGGAATCTTGTTCCAAAGCATGGGAAGTCTCTGGGACAGGAATCTATCCCCTCCAGCACGTCCTATTTATTGTTGTGGTGAGGTTTAGATCCCTAGAGAGTGTAGCTCGAGGGGATATGGTTTTCTTTAGGTGGAGCATGTCCATCAATTCTGGGTTAGACATGGCCTTGTATGTCAGGCAGAGATCACCTCTGAGAAGGCGGTATGCAACAGAGTACAGCTGGAGTTTCTTCAGTTGAGATGCATAGGGCATCTGTTTGAGGCTGGTGATCCTCTTGGTGAGGTACTTCTGTGGTCTTTCCAGCTGTTGCAGGTATCTTGTAAGGTACATCCCAAATGGGCATTGTACTCTATGATGGGTCTGATGAGTGATGAGTAGTGGGGCACAATTACATCTTTTGATCTGGATGCAAACCCTTTTGTGATTAGGTGGGCCACATAGAAGGATTTTCTAACCACTCTGGCAATGTGATTATCAAAGAAAAGATTACTATCTACTTGGGTCCCCAGATCCCTTATTACATATTCCGTATTTAGGGGACGGGTCTATATTAAAAACATGAACTTTTACTTACCCGAATACCTAGATGCCGACACGTTTTCATTAAACCGCGAAAACATCGATCATCCTGAAGCGTGAAATCCAAAATGTCAAATCGTCATGGTTGGCCCTTCTGCAGTATAGCTCCGTAAGGTAAGTGTGCAGTAGTTACTGACCTTAGGGTTAGGGTGTGGGATAAGTTAAGTGCATGCATGGTGGTATACGCAAAATTTAGTGTAGGATTAGAAGTAGGGTTTAGTTTACGGTTAGAAGTAGGGTTTTGTTTAGTGTATGTATGTGGTTTATTTAGTTTGTTTGTGTAGGTAGTATGTAGCAGGCGGTGGGATGGGACAACGATAACATTTCGAGTTTTTAAATTTCGTGGTTTAGGGCATTCAGTGTATTTGTGGTTCGCGGAATATGTGTCGGTGTTTAGGTGTTCGATTAAGTAAACGTCCATGATAGACCCTTAGGGGACTACCACCTATGTCGTAGTTTGTGGGTACTTTGTTTTTTTTCCAAAGGGGATGACTATGCACTTTTTGGCATTTATCTTGAGGCCATGATTTTGACACCAGGTATCCGTCTCAGTGCATCCCTTTTGGAGGATGTCTGTGTCAGCCGGAGAGTCAGTTATAGCCCCTAGTTTGCAGTCGTCTGTGAACTTGGTCAGCCATTGTCCTCCTGTGCTTGCCTGTACCTTTGAGAAGTATATGCTGAGCAGGAGGGGTCCTAGGACTGAGCCCTGGGGAATGCCACTAGTAACCAGTTTAGAGTCAGACCTAGCTCCCGCAACTCTCACCATATGGGTTCTGTCCATGAGCCAGTTGGCAACCCATCTTGTGACATAGGGGGTTTATGATCAGGCTGGTGAGCTTGTTTATAATACAAGAATGGGGAATGGTGTCAAAGACCTTTGCGAGGTCTAGGTAGGCTGTGTGTACCACCTTTCCCTCATCTATAGCCTTGGTAACTGTCTTAAAGAAGTCCGCCAGGTTCAGGAGGCATGATCTGCCCTTAACAAAGCCAAACTGGGTAGGGTCCAGTGTTTGGAGGTTCCTAATGTTTCTGTTAATGAGTTCCATGATGATGCACTCCATAGCTTTCCAGACCAAGCTAGTCAGGCTTATAGGGCGATAGTTCCCGGGGTCTGTTGTGGCTCCACCTTTGTGGAGCGGAATAACCGTTGCTGTGCACCATTCTATGGGTACGTAGCCTGTGGAAAGGCTGAGTTTAAACAGTGTGTTTAGGTGAGGGGTTAGTTCATCTTTGAGCTCATGTAGGACGCAGCCTGGGACACCGGCCGATCCCATTGATGCTTTCTGGCTTTGGAGAGGGCTGTTTTAACCTGAGTGTCTGTGATTTCAGGGGCTCTACATTTGTCTGGTATGGTTATGGGCCCTTTTGGGAGTGAGAGGGGGTGAAGTTTGCACTGAACCTGTCTGCCAGGATGCAGCTGGAGCATTTCTCCCCGGGCCTCCGCTGAAAACAGGCTCTGTGGAACCTAGTTGGACATTCCCGGTCAACAAATGTTAAATAAATAAATAAATAAATGTTGGCGATATTAGTCGGTTCAGTGTATTTTGTGCCATTCTGCACTAACTCTGAGCAGATCTGAGCATTGCCACTTAGATTCTTGACATAGCTAAAGAATGCCTTGTGGTTATCTTTGGAGTCCTTGGCAATTTTTCTTTTGAAGCTCGACTTGGATGATTTTATGAGGGATCGTAGTTTCTTGCTGATACTGATCAGGGATGTCTTCCCTTCTTGGGATTTTATTTTTTTCTGTACTAGTTTCCTCCTTCTATTGTATAGCTTTTTTATGGCAGGGGTCCACCAGACTGGTTTCTTTTTCTTGGAGGAGTGAGTCTTTGTTTTGCTTGGGATAGCAAGATTCATGCATTCTTGTAGGTGCCCATAAATTGCATTAGTAAAGGATTTTGCAGCTTGGACAGCATTATCCTTTAGCATGGGGGCTTTAAAATTTCCACCTCGGTCTTAAGTAACGTGAAGTTTGCTTTTGAAAAGTTTTTCACAGTGGTTTCCTTGTCCAGGGTTAGGGTGAGGGGGAATGTGGATATCCAAAGTGATTTATTTATGGTCAGATCTAACCAGTGAGGGGTTGACCTCCGGTGTGGAACACCGGTCGCCTATGTTGATGATGACCAGGTCCAATATGTTGTCACCTCTGGTGGGAGTGTTGACCAGTTGATCCAGGGCGTTTGAGTTTATAAATTCTAGGAAATGTTGGGTAAGGCAGTTAGTACTTGAGCAGTTTTCCCAGTTAATGTTTGAGTAATTGAAATCACCCAATATTAGGGTGTTTGGTAGGACCTTTATGTTTCCCAGTGTTTCCAGAAATGTGGAATGGGGGTCCTGGGACATGGTGGATGATCTGTAGCAAGCTACAATTTGAATTGCAGTTTTGCCCGTTGTTAGTTGCATGTGGATGATCTCTGAAGCATCGTGCTGTGCCACTAACTTGGAGGTGTGGGTATCCTTGATGAATATGGATATGCCCCCATCTTTTGTATTTCGGTCCGGGTTTTGTGGCCGAAATGTATGGTATGAGTTGTAGCCTAGTAGTGCTGGGTGCTCTCTGGAGCCTTAAACCAGGTTTCTGTTAGTGCACAGATATCGATTTTCTCCATACTGAGGAGTGTCTCGAGTGCCTGCATTTTGAGGTTTAGACTTCTGGCATTGAGTAGCATTACCCTCAGTTTTTTGTTACTTGTGCTATTTATGGTGGTGGGTTTGTCTTTTGAGACTTGCCTAAAAAAGAAAATTTCAAACAACTTCAAACTTACCCTAAAGGATTACTTACACAACTCCTGGTTCTGCCCATGTAAAGACCCTACTTGGCATTCTTATTTCCTGCTCAGTCCTCTTCTCCCCTTTAACCGCTCTACCTCTATTTCCCTCCGTCTTAGACTCCCCTATTAGTTAGCTTTCTACCTCCTTTCTCAGTAAGCTATGCTTCAAGTTTCTTAAGACTTTTTAGTGCATCCTACAACTACCACCTATGTCTCTCCTGCTCTTACCCTGCCACCCCACTATTTTTCCAGGACTTGACGCTGTGCTAAACGTAGGTCCTGCCTATCTTCTAGTCCTCCCATTTCCCCCTTCCCTCTTTCCCTAGCATATAACTAGATTTGCACATACTGTTACTTTAAGGTTACTAAGGGCAGCTTGTACAAATGTTTTATTACAATGTATATTTTTTATTGACTTTTGTTTATATCTGTATTCTCTCTGTTGTATACACCTGTTAAATCACTTTTATAACTTACTGTAAACATTGTTTTCTGGAGCTTTTCTCCTCAGGCCTCTACTAAAAAAGAGCACCTGCCCAGCCAGACTAACCCAGTTAACAAATGGCAAATAAATAAATAAATAAATACCTCACAAATAATGCCAGAAAAACTATCGTTCAGTACCTTTTCATCCTTACACTATTTTACACTGCTGCCATCTTGACTAATCTACAATCCACTCATCTCTCAGTTTTGGAAAAAGTGCTATAATAAGGTGGTGAAATTTGCCACCAGTATCATTGTAGGACACATCACTCTGCCCTTAAAAAATTCAGTGGTTAGAGTTAAGGCACTGCCTTACAGTCCTCCATAAACGCATCTATTATTCAGACGAATGACCTAGCTTGAAAAATATTTTCCAACTATTAACCGAAGTAGGCAGCTGAGATAAACTGAACAAATGTTAACTGTTACAAAAGCTAATAACTCAGCTGGTAACCCTTTGTACTCCTCTTCCCTGGCCCAAGTTTGGAACTCCCTTCCTCTCAGTCTAAGAAACACAGAAAGTACCAATTCTTTTAAGGTGCAAACAAAAGAATACTTAAAAGATACCTGGCTCTGTAGATGCACAACTCCTGGATGATAAATGTCCTGCCCCTTCTATCCTCGGTTGGTTCCAAGCACAATATCCTGAGTTATTGATCCAGATTCTCCTTCTTGTCCTCTACCTCGTTTTCCCCTAACGATCCTAAAACATTCTCTCTCGTGTGTTAATACTAATCCTTCATTTTCCTCACATCAACATTTCTAAATATGTTTTATAGCTCATTACAAGACGCTGCTATTAAATAATGATACTTTGTTTAAATGTTGTTATATTTATTACTTGCATACTTGTGTTTATCATTTTTTTGTGTAATGGAATTTTTCTGGAACTTTTCTCCCTGGGCCTCCACTGAGAAGGGATAGCTTTCTGCCCAGCCAGACTATCCCAGTAAACAAATGCAATTAATAAATCAATAATTCCTTTAGGAATATGCAGTTTATGGACAGTAGCAATAATTCTATAGCAATAAACTAAACAGTACAGCTTCTAGAAATCATATCCAAGCATACAACTCTGAGCCTAAGCTAATCCATCCTCAAATGCAGCCTGAAATCATCTCACAAACAAACTGCAACATCAGTTCCTTATGTCCCTCCCTTATTTCCTACAGAAAAATCCAACTAGAATTCAATAACCACAGACTAACCTCATACAACTTTCACACTTCAAATTAAACTTGCTTCATCCCATTCAACATGAGATCACTGGTGGTCTCCCTGACTAAAACGTCAGACAATTAATCTGGCAACCCACATTCCCATCCCCCCAACCAGTGATCAGTCCCTTCTAGACCTTTTCATTGCTGACAGAAGTCCGAGATTAAGATCCAGCCATCATTGTTCTGTAAGCTTCACCATACATTCTCCAGCTCTGACCATTCTTAATAAATTAACTGCATTTCAACTGAAGAATGTCTGCAACATCAACATAAAAAGAAAGAACCCCTTTCTACACAAACTGGTCTTTCATACTACATTTAAATGACCCTAACCCTACCTCAAAATCACACCAAAACTCAAAAGCCACTAACATTCCAATTTCCAATAATATCCTGATTACAAATGAAATCATAATTAGAGTTACAAGATGTAGGCTGACACACATGGAAAGACAGACCCATGCCATACAACAGACAGAATTTTCATCTCAGAAACCTTTGTTAACAAGTCATAATGAGACAAATGCCAACACAAGAAAAAAATTAAAAACTCCCTTAACAACTTCCCAATTCTGGATAGAAATCAAGGCATACCCATTACAGGAAGGAACACGTAAACGTGTCTATAATTCACAATGATTATTTTCTCACTATCTGAACTTACCAATCCACCCATGATCTCACCAACTCACAGTATTTGCACAAGTCTACCTGTACCACACCTGTCTATACCACACCCGTCTATAGTATTCCATTTTAATTTGTACATATCAGACCAAAAGACAGAGGAACTCTGTGTCTCATCAAAGAAGAAATGACAGTTCACCAGGCTGAGATGGCCACATCTTTGGTTGAAATACCAGTGGAAAAACTCTGTCACACCTTCTCAGCCATCTATACATGCATATGTATATATGTATGAATGCAATTTGTGTTTTCAACAATGTGGTTGGGGTGAAATGAAATTCAGTGAAATGAGATTCAACGAAACAAAGTAGACCCATACACATATATATATATATATATACATTTATATATATATATATATATATATATATATATATATATATCTATATAAAGGTTTACTGTCAAAACATTGAAGATGGGAATGTAAACCTATCAAAAATGTGATTCACATCTTCGATGCTCACAACAATAAACTGGCTAAAATATTGAAAGTACTGCAACACAGTCGAATTTGACTACTGCAATATGAAAGCTACAACAGCAGTCACTATGGACCACATCCGTACTACTGAAATGTTTTGCAGGTAAGCAAGGCCCCCTGCACCCCCACAACCCCTGCCACTTATATATTCCAACTCCGAGATTGGAATACAGTGGGGAAAAGGGTAATTTCCTGATACCCACTTTATGGCGAACTTACTTTACCGTGATCATGTCACTGATTACAGCTGTGCGAATGCACTTAGCATTCGCTAAAGGGATCTGTCTCACTAATGCAAGTTAGACAAAATGGAATTGGCCAACTGTTAGTCGACATTCCGCGTTTCGTCTAACCTGCACTCGGGATTCTAAATGTAAGCCATATATATTTATATATATATATATATATATATATATATATATATATATATATATACATACATACACACACACACACACACACACACACACACACACACACACACACAGACAGAAAGAGAGTGAGATATATAAATATATACATACATACATACAATATCTGCCTTACTCAAGATACAGCACCAAACATTTGGAAAGTAGCTATTATCAATCTACTCCCCTAAGAAATCTATCGCCACCATATCTTATAAATACAGACCTTTCTGTACCCTCCCTGTACTAGGTAGAATTCTTGAGAAATCATCTGCACACAGCTGACTTAATATATTACTACTTACAACTTTATCTCCCATAAACAACATGGCTTATGATCAGGAAACAGCAAATTAACAGACTTATGGGCCCTTAAAGATAAAGGACAGATAAATGGTGCCATCCTTATTGGCATCACCAAAGCATTTACTCTTATTGACCCAAACATCATCTTATGACGTGTTTTGAACCTGGAATTAGCCCACTTACCCTACAGTTTCAAAGTTATTTCTCATGTTGCCACACCTCTGTCAAAGTTCATACTTATTATTAGTCAGCTAAGCCTTCAAAAAGTGGTTCCACTAAGTCTCATATACTTGCCTCTCTCCTACATTCAGTCTTTGTAGTAACAAACTTCTCTTTGACCTATATCACCTCCCCTAACTTCTCAACCAGCTGACACGACTTTATTTCACACAAATGACTCCCTCACTAACTACAAATGGATCTCCACTCAGGTTTCCTCTAACTAATTTGTTGCATAAACAACAAAAACATCCTACTCAAATACAGAAATAGTAAAATGATTTTTTGGTAAGAAGCAAAAGCTTAAAAAAACTCTACACCTATTACATCTCTCTGACCTCAACAATATACCAAATAAAAATACCAAAGCATTCAAATATCTAGACATTTGACTTGACTCCTCTACAAATTACTCCTTCCACCTTGACAATGTAACAAAAAGCAACTCCCTCCAATCTGGAGAAAATAAATTGTTCCCTTTTTTCCAAATGCACCAGACCTTCCACATGGAAAGACATTTTTTAGTCACTTCTGCTTCAGAAAGTAACTCTACACAAATCTAAATCACCACCAATAAAATTTGTTAATTTACCTCCCTCTTACCAAAACTTGAACTGAACTAGAAAAAAACTAAAGAAAAGGCAAACTGACTTTCAGTAAAATGAAGGGTTCACCTTGCACAGGACTACATAACCAAATAATCCCACACTTAGAAGATAAACTGATCAGACAAACATCCTTTCACAGCATCAGATGCCAGAACAACACTACACCTTAATTACAGCACCTCCAAAACAAAACTTCACTGAGCAAATCATTGCCTTTTTCATATTTGGACCCAATTTCTATGAATTTTCTGCACCCCAAATGAAAAAAAATACTGCAACCTCTCCTAAGTTTTGAACTCAGCTAGAGGTCTAACTCCAGAAACTTGCCAAGTATCACGTTCTCTCATCTAACTTCTTCTTCTTTCTTCACTCCAACTGCTACTAAACAGCTCTCAAATACTCCAATTCACCGTCTCAGGCATTCCTGCTCTTATTATTATCTGTTAAATCCAGTCATTGTATATTTGCATCTCCCTTAAGACCAGTTCTACAAAGCTTGCTTTATTCTTATTGTAAATGTTAGTATTACATTGTCATATATACTCCTTATATCCTTGCTCGTTTGAATTCCTGGATACTTTTTATTTTAATGTAATTATCACTCCCAGCATATTTCCATCTGTCTTTTCCATGCTGAGATTGAAAATGGTCATTTCTGAACAATGTTCTACCCAAGTTAACAAATGTTAAATAAATAAATTAATTAAATAAAATTTTGTGATACAGTCTGCTATGACTAAGATATATTAATTCCCAGTGCTATTTCTTACCAATGGTGAAACAATGCTCACAGCAATGTGCTTATATGGATAGGTATTTGAATCAGTTACAGGGTACGTAACATGGAGCTGCCTTTTGGCATTCTGGGTAGGATGAACAGACAATTTCTACTTCCTTCATAATTCCTGGTTAGTAAAATCTGGCTAATACTTGGACCTTAGTTTTAATTATTCATAAGACCTCTAAGTACATCAGTATATACAAGCTTTATGCCTAACATCTTGTAAAATGCTGGTACTACAAACTGAACAATTTTGTCTGTGTTCTTGTTCATCTTATATAAGAGATTATTGTTTAATTTAAAGTGAGGATAAGAAATAACCATCTCCCTCTATCGTTCCTATAGTTTCCCTGGCTTATCACCTTGCCACTGGGCTTTTTGAAGTTAAAATGATTTTCTTCTAAGTTTGCTAAATAAATTACAGTATTATTCTCACTTGTTTCTTTCAAAGTGGAAGCTTCGCTGTCCTCTTCAGCATACACTGGCATAGGTTCTTCATCTGCGAATGTAGCTCTAAACAGAAACTTTCCTCAAGTTTACTTTTCCTCCTCCACACTCCAATGTCTTTGTCACCAAGAGCACTGTTTTACATTTGCCTTCTACTAAAACTGACAGAAATCACTTAATGACTTTGACCAGATAGTATTTATTCTCTTACTCTACTAGTACACACTACATTTATTTTACTTTATTTTTTATTTTACATTTGTTGACCGGGAGTGTCCGACTGAGCAAAAGCCCTTTTTCAGCAGAGGCCCGGGGAGAAAAGTTCCAATACATATAAAGCAATTACAGTAGCAATAAGACATTTAGTAATTTGAGAAACAGAAGATCGACGGAAATTATTAAAGTAGATACAATCAAACATTTCAGTAGTCATCAAGTTATACAATCATTTAGAAAAGCAGGTTGAATAACAGTTACATTTAGACACTCTAATAGTTACTCTAAAGGCTAGGTGGGAGGATTATTGTCAGGGAGGGTGTGAGCAGTGACAGGTCCAGTGTTTTTTAAAGCAGTCTTTGGTAGCTAGTTTAAATTGTTTAGGGTTTCCCACGTTTCTTATGTCAAGAGGGAGTTTGTCCCATGCAATAAAGGGGTGGTAGCTATACAAGTTGTTGCCAGTCTTAGTATTAAGTTTGTGAACCTTTAGTAGGTCTAGGTTTGCACTTCAGAGTTGTCTGGTAGGAGAGTAGTAGAAAATGAGAGATGTTAGAGCTGGGCAGAAAGATGGTTGACATAGGAAGGAGTGTCATTTGGAGCTGAGTTTGGAGTAGCAGGTTGGGTAGTTCAAGCCAGTTTAGGTATTTGTGAGAGAGAGAGACAGAGACAGTGATGCGTTTTATATGAGTGTTGGGGTGCACAACTGGCTATCTTGTGATAGGTTGTTTCTAATTTCTTAAGTAGAGTTGAGTTTAGATTAATAAGTATTTGGGAGTGGTAGGTTAGACAAGGAAGAAGATAGCCATGAGTAAGAGTAAATCTGGCAGAGGTGGTAAGGAATCTGTTACTTCTGTACAGGAGTCATAGCTTCTGATGGGTGTTTCTGATGCAATTGTTAATATGTAAATCAAATATTAGTTGGTCATCTATGGTGACGCCAAATAGCTTTGTGTTAGTTTCAACTTTAATAGGGGTATTGTTTAAACACGTTATGATAAAGGAAGATTTGATATGGTTAACTGATTTAGGAAGAAAGAGTAGCAATTTTTTTTTTTTGGGTTAAGGATAAGCTGGTGTTTTTTAAGCCAGGTCTCAACAGAGTTGAAGGATGTCTGGGTAACTGATAGGAGTTCAGAGGGGGGAATTTGCAGTAGTGATAACTGTTGAGTCATCAGCATATTGGACAATGGTAGACTGAGGGCAAGATGACTAAAATGAGTTGGTAAAGATATTAAAAAGTAGAGGTCCAAGAATGGACCCTTGGGGAACATGTTTTTACATGAAGGGGGAAGAAAGTGTAGAGTCCCACCTGACAGCCTGCTGTCCATCTGTGAGATAGCTAGAGAAGCATGCTACTGAATCACGATAAAAGTTGAGGTCTGAGAGTTTGTTAAGTAATAAAGAGTGAGAGACAGTATCAAAGGCCTTAGAGAGGTCAAGGAATAGGCAGATGTGAGTTTGTGATTGTCTTTGGCTTGTGAGATCGTATTGAGAAAGGATAGGAGAGCTGTGTTAGTACTGTGCTTTGGGCAGAAACCATGTCGGGTAGAAGTGAGAAGCTTTTATTGTAAGAGATGATGCATTGCTTGTTTGTGCTTGCATTTCTCAAGCATTTTTGAGATGGGGGAAAGTATAGCGATAGGTCTGTAGTTAGATATTTCTGTGGAGTTACCTCCTTTGTGAATAGGAAGAGTATAGAACTGTTTCCAGATAGGTGGAACTTTAGATTCAGAACTGGAGCGATTAATGAGGATAGATAGAGGCACATCCAGGGAGTTTGCAGCAGTCTGGAGAAAGTATGAGGGGACATGGTCAGCGGATTCAGAGCATGGTTTCAGTTTAGAGAGTAGAGCTTTTATACAGGAAGTGGGAACAGGTTTGAGAGAGAAGGAGTTATTTGAGTTAGCAGTTGAGGGTGGTTTAGGGAGATAAGAAGAGTTGTGTGTAGAGGAGGTGCTGTTAGAGAAGTTGAAAATAGATTCAATGAAATGAGTGTTAATGGTACTGGCAGTCTCTTCAGGGGCATGGGTTTGGAGAGGTTGGGATTCAGGGGTGTAGTATCTTGTTTATAGCATTCCAGAATGTTTTTGGATCAGATTTTAATGTTATTAAGGACAGGGTGTAGTAGAAGATTTTTTTCAGATTGCAAAGTTCTTTATACTTTTGCAAGTCAGCGGGAAGTTTGGATTCCACCGAAGTTTTCCAAGCCTATCTCTGTTTTTCATAAAGGTGCGGGTAGATTTAGATAGCCAAGGAGAGATGTTAGTTTTTATTTGAACTTTTCTAGGTGGGGCAAGGGAGTTTAAATGGTAAGGAAGATTGAGTTAAAGGCATTTACTGCATCATCTAGTGGAAGCTGTTTAAGGAAGTCCCAATTGACTATAGAGAGAAGAGTCTGTAATGTTTCAGGGTTAAAACTGAAACATTTTTGGCAGGTAATATATCAGTGTAGTTTTCGCAGATGTGTGGTATATCTAAGCACTCTTATAGGTAAGTGGTCATTAAGAGAGTCAGGTAGGGCTTCTGGATCATGGTACTTACAGGGATTTGAAACTAGTATCCAGTCTATCACAGAGCCTGGACTGTGTTTTTTGTTGGTGTGAGCAGGTTGAGAGATTAGCTGTGAGAACATGTAGAGATTTATCTGATACTGGGAGTTGGGAGTATTGAGATTCAGCTAATTAATGTTTACATCTCCAAGGAGGATAGTTTCATTCAGGATGTTTGGGAGAGATATGAGAGTAAATTTTCCAGTATGGGAATATTGTCACCTGGTGGAATATATATGGCTATTACTATAATGGTATTATGGTTATTAAGCTTAAGGTTTGCAGCAAGTATTTCAACTGGTGAGAAGATGGGAATAGATTGTTTAGTATGGGAGAGAGTGAATTTATTGGAGTATACTACAGCAACACTGCCACCTTTCTTCTTAGTACGGTCCTGATAGAGGATGTTGTAACCTGGAGGGAGAATGTTTTGATCTAGATTTTGGAGTTTGTGCCAGGTTTCTGTAACAGAGATAATGTCAGGGTTATGGTGAGATACCCATGCATGAAACTGACATATTTTATTTAGGATAGTACTAGTGTTGAGAGAATAGAAGGATAAGTGTTTGTTAGGTATGGAAGTCTGGTTATAGTTAAGGGGAGTGTTCTGAGGGGTGGAAGAGTTAGTAATAGGACCAGAATTGGAATGTATGCCACCAGCTATGAGCAGGGACCATGGGAAATAATATGACTTTCTTTTAAGTAGGTGTTCATGGAGTGATTTCCTCTATATTTAGGTGAGGGATGGAATGAGGGGAGATTTTTATTTTGGGGAATGATATGTAGGTAGGGAGGGTGGATTCAAAGATGGCTACAGAATGTGGAGGGGAAGGGAAAGTGTATGACTAAGGATAGGTTGGGGCCTTATTGTGCGGGGTTAGGAATGGATGAGGTGCTGTAATGGTGAGGAGGAGGATGAGTAGAGGTAAGAGTAGAACAGGTATGATAGAGACTGACATCCTTTAAAAGGAGAGGAGATATTTTTTGAGAGAGATGATAGGTAGGTAATATAGAGAGACAGAAATATGGAGTTTGGTAGGGGGTAGTAGGTGGGATATACAGAGAGATGGTAGATAGTATAGGGAGGGCTTAAGATATAGAGTTTGGTGGGGGACAATAGGTGGGAGTATGGTACGGTTAGTTATAAGGTGTAGGAGTTGTCAAGTATGCTTGAAAGGGAGGAGGTAGAGTCTAGGTATACAGTAAGTGAATGGGGAAGATAGAGGGAGGAGGCAGAGGCTAAGTATACAGGATGTGAAGGGGAGGAGTTAGATAAAGGGAGGAGGTAGAGGCTAGGTATATAGTAAGTGAAGGGGAGGAGTTAGATAGAGGGAGGAGGTAGAGGCTAGGTATAAAGGAAATTATATGAGGGGTGGGTGGGAATGAGGGTGGGGGTGAGTAAGCTTGAGTGTAGCGAGGGAACTGAGTGGGGCTACACCAGAGAACAAGAAAAGAGTGAGAAAAACAATCAGTAAGTATGAAACCAAATTCAAGGAAACATTGCTGATATTGACTAAATGATTGCTGATCGCTGATTACTGACATTGACTAAATGTTCCTATTCAATTCACATCTTCTGCTTACAGTTCCTCACTTTAGAGTTCCCTGATTCAGTTTGACAGAAAATTTAAAATTAATTTCAGGTTGTGCATTTTTCAGATCTCCTAAGTTCATTCCTTTAGACCACACCCCTTTAGAAAGAGATTAATTCTTTTCAGTCTCCATAGTAAGTTTACTCCCTGAGATGCAATACTTTGAGGCTGTAATGTTTTAGTATGTTATTCCCACTCTTCAGTCTCCTAAGTCCGCTCAATTCCCTGGAATGCATCACTTTCAGGCTATGATGTTTTACTATGCAACTCCCTTATGTCTATTAGCTCCGCTCCCACAGACTATAAAAAACACACACCAACATATCATTGTGCAATTCTGTTTCACTGCCAATCTTTGCTTCACTTAAGTGATTTTCCTCTGTCAGGTCAATGATTTTCATTGTTCCAGCACTTGTATTAATAACTGTTTTGTGCTTAACACTTGTACTGATAATTGTTTTGTGCTTAGCTCAGTACCTTCCAATGTAATATTAATTAGTATTAATATTGACTACTTTGATGCATGTAGTTATGCTGTTTTGTTCTTATTCAAGGATTCTGACGACTCATTAGGATAATTTTATCATTTAGCAATGCCCATATAGTAGTTGTGTTACCACTTTCTAGGCTACTCATTTTATGTTTATTTGACATTTCTAAATCTCTGTCAAAAGCATGGTTCAGTGTCAGCTTCCAACATCTTCCATTTATATTCTGAGTTAATAGTGTACTTATGTGACTGGATACTTCTTTGTTGAGGTTAACTTTCTGATGCAAAACATTTAGATCTTTCTTTCATTCCATAATTTCAACAGGGATTTGAATTAGGGGAAATCTTTCTATTATTTATTTGTTTGTTTGTTTATTTAACATTTCTTAACGGGGAAAGTCCGACTTGGAATGAAGCCAATTTTCAGTCGACGCCCAGGGAAAAATGCTCTAGATGCATGTCTTTGTAATGTGGGAGGAAACCAGACCACCAGAAGAAATCCACATGAATGCAGGGAGGGCATGCAGACTCCACACTGAAGACACACCTGCCGAGAATTGAACCGGAGAACCTCTTGCTGTGAGGTGACAACGCTACCGCTGCACCACTTCTAAAAAATATTATGGATTGGTATGGGCACCAGTGCAACAGGATGCATTTATTTTTCCTAAAATGATCAGTAACTCCACAGTATACTAGGATTTTATTCACTCCATGAGCACAGATTACTTGTAGGTTCTGCTTGTTAAGTTTATGGACCCTTAACTAAAGTGACCATACTGCCTTCTACAAACATTGCACATTTCATTAACTTTTCAGTATGCATTCCATCTGTTTGCACATTCCAAGGAGTAACATTGTACCCCTTAATGATACAAATTCTAACTAAATGGCCTTTTGTCTCAAACCTGTTACAATCTAGCTCAGTATTAGGCACATTGTGTTTCAAAGGCAATGCTGCCATCCTTAACTACTCTTAAGTTTAGATACATATATTTTGGCTTTAAATAAATTGTCATTGGATACAATACTTACAACTGCACTTTTTGCTGAACTTTTTTTTTTTCAATAATAAATCTTTATTGTTTCATTATTTTCCATACACAATTAAGAACAAAAACAAAATTTAGAAAGAACTCCTAACTAATATCACTAACAGTAACACCACAACATATATACAATATTTACATGAATGCTTCCATGTGGAACACTAACTTATACAAGAAAAACATAATAGTTAAGATCACTTCAAGTAATAAACAGTTTGGTTACAAAGTTCTCTTCAAGTGTATAGATAATTCTTAATACATTAAAATTAGAAGTATTATGCTAGTATAATATTAAATACTTGTTCCCAAATTTTTGGGTTATTAATATTTTCATTATGCTGATTCAAAAGTAATTTGTGAGCTAACTGTTAACAGCAGGAACAGAAGGAATCACCACAGGATAAAAATCTCCATTTTTAATATAAAACGTCTTTATTTAGGAACAGAAAATGAGCGCTTTCGCGTAGGTTAACTACGCTTCTTCAGATGTAGTTACAAGTAAGAAAGATACATCTTTTATATAAGACTTGGCGGGCAAACCAAACAATAATGCAGGCAATAAATCAATTAACAAACTTATTAGGTAATTAAACTCTTAAAGTACTGAAGGTACTCCAAACTTTTCAAATATTTAAACTCACGCTGAACCATTCAGTCTTCAAGAATTCGTGTAAAACTGCATAAAGCACAAAGCATAAATCTTACAGTTTATGATGCAATGCGCAAAATAATATAATATATTGAATAATCAATGTAAATAAATAAATATGTGAACCCCAAAATATTACATTATGAAGATAAAATAAACTGGTGAATAAATAAATAAACAAACAGCTGAATACAATATTATATAGTGCTTCCAAGTGTTCAATAAACTCTCTGTGTGTCATTTAAAACAAAATACTACTGTATTTCTTGTAAAGCAGTAATAAACATCTGTTAATTCATTATAACACTTTAAAAACACTTTGAAAAACTTTGTTAAAAACATTTTAAGTACATATTAATCATTATGCCTTGTCGTATGTAATATCAACATCCCATGCACAGTTGAAATATAGAAGGTGCAAAAACCATAGCTAAACAGCGCAAAACATGTATGAAGGTGTCTATATAAAAAACTATTTAGGCAACAGAACTAAAACCATCATTAGAGACCAATAATGGAAGTCACCAATAAAAACTGGAAATGCATTATTTTAACAGATAATAGATAAAACAGGCTGACATATATGGTCATTCTATTAGCCAATAATCATAAAGCTTAAAGTTTATATTGGCTCGTTGTAGTAAAAATAGACTTCATATATTAGCCAATGAATTGAAAACAACACACAAGTATTAAATAATAAAAAATAAAGTGATAAGAACATCATTTAAATGATGCTTATAATAATGTATTTATTATTAATTAATTTATTAAATATTAATAAATATTATTATATATTATTAAATATTATTAAATATTGAATAAATAATTCAAGATTTGATAGACAAATGAATAATTAAATAATTAAATAATTAGATGAATAATACAATAGAGACATAGACACATTAATACAATATATCAGTATCTAATTCTTGAAACGTCACTCTGGATGACAATAAAGCAAATATATCAGTATCTAATTCTTGAAACGTCACTCTGGATGACAATATAGCAAAACGAATTTAAAAAATTCATATGCATTTGGGTGACATATTATTGTAACATTCAAGTATTGCACAAGCAATGTATAACAAATGAAGTACTAAGAAATAATAGATAAATAAAGATTAAATAATAAATGAGTAAAAATGTGTGACATCATAGTTTCCTATTGTTCAATATTGGTTTGATTGAAACAAACTGACTGATACCTGGATTAATGTGGGCTTTTAAAGTGAGTATCCATTTGAGTTCAGTACTGGCCAGGTGATTAATATTGTCACCTCCTCTGGAATTTACAGAAACCAATTGTAGGACTTTGAAGCTAAACCTATGTGTTGTGTGATCTTGTATATGTTTCGCTAACGCGTTTTGCTCATTGCCCTTTCTAATGTCGTAAAGGTGATTATAGACCCTGTCTCTTAATCTCCGCTTTGTTAGACCAACATAAAATGCATCACAATATTCACAGGTTGCGAGATATATAAGGTTGGTACTATCACAATTACAATAACTTATTGGTGTAAATATATAAATTCCTTCTGGATGAGTAAAAGTCTGCTTTTTAGAGATATGGGGACACATATGGCAATGGCCACAAGGATAAGTTCCACATTGAGGGGGTTTGGTCATCGTATAGGAGCTATTTTTTTCTATACACAACAGCTGCTTAAGATTGTTACAATTCTTATAACTGAATCTAGGATGTGAACCAACAACAATTTTTGTGAATGGGTCCATAATAAGTACATTCCAATTTTTATTTATTATCTTCCTAAGAGAACCTATATCACTAGTATATTTTATAGTGAAAGATAATTTCTCAGTAAACCTACCCTTAGTATGTGTATATTTCAAGAGCGTCTGTTTGGCACCACAATTGGAATGAACAATATCTGGTATCATGGTGTCAAACATTTGTTGTTTGCATTTGCTAATTATTTTATTGTTGTAGCCCCTTTCCTTAAATAAGGATTCTAATTTCTCCATTTCAGTTAAAAAAACTTTTTCATCACTGCAAATCCTGGCTATTCTGTTGAATTGACTAGTAACAATTCCTGGGAACGTAAATCTCGTATGCATACTTTCAAATTTCAATAATGTATTTCTCCAGGTTGGTTTTCTATAAAGGGAGATATTTATCATTCCATTAGTGTTGAGATTCAGAGTTAGGTCCAAAAAATGGACCCGTTCAACTGAAGTTTCTACAGTGAACCTCAAAAAGGAGCTAGTGGTCTCCACATCTTTAATGAATTGGATGCAGTCGGTTTCAGTGCCTTCCCAAATGAACAGGACGTCATCCACAAATCTTTTGTATAATTTGATGTTACTGTATTGTCTGTGCTTAAATAAAAAAATCTGTTCCCATTCATAAACAACTAAATTTGCATAACTATTCGCACAGGGGGTGCCCATAGCAACGCCCCATTTTTGCAAACAGTATATATCTTTGTACATAAAAATATTATTATTAAGTACAAGTTCCAACAAATGATTTATTAAGATTTGTCTGTTATTGGAGTAGTGGGAACACATCACCAAAATCTCTCTTATGGCTTGAAGTCCTGATTCATTCGGAATGCACGTAAACAAATCTTTCACATCCATAGTAACCAGTAAATAATTGGTAGTGTTTCTTTCTAATTTAAAATCTTTCAAAACTTGTATTAACTGGTAGGAATCTCTAAGGATATTAGGAATTTCATTTACGATGGGTCTTAGGAGGTGTTCTATGAACGCTGAAATGGTTGAAGTACTCCACCGTTCACTAGAAACAATGGGTCTCATGGGCACTGGCAAAACATTCTTATGTATCTTAGGTAAGCCCTTGATGACAGGAATGGTAGGAAACTCAATTAAAAAATATTCATACGTTTCACAGCTTATTTGGCCACACATTAATAGATCATAAAGATCTTCTTGTATTTTTTTAATGGTATTTTTAACATAACTATTTGTGACAATTTTATAAGTATTTCCATCAGAGAGTAGGGAAATCATGTTTGTTTCATAATCAGATGTATTGAGCACCACTACGGCCCCACCTTTGTCAGCTGGCTTGATGGTGATTTTAGCATTTCGTTTTAACCCAATCAGTGACTTCTGTTCATTTTCAGTTATATTAAAGTAACTGTTCATTTTCAGTTATATTAAAGTAACTACATCTTTTCTGTTTCATGGCAAACATTTCATAGAAATCTTTCTCACATAGTTTCATGAAACATTCTATATTGTGTGGAATTACAGGCATGAAACTATTTTTACATTTAAAGAAAGTTCTTAGAGTATCAGTTTGCATAACTGTTTTATCTTTAAAAAACACCTTCAATGCTACATTACGACAAAACAACCTTAAATCAGTGAAAACATCATTTAAAAAACTAGTTTGGGACGGAATAAAATTGAGCCCTTTGTTAAGGAGAGAAATATCAGATTCAGTAAGTACTAGATCAGACAAATTACATACTAAACTATTCAGTTCCTTTGTTTCCTTGTTCCTCCATGCCTCTCTTCCGAACCTTTCCTTTTGCGTGGTCCCCTGCTGTTGGAACGGCCTCTCCAACCTGTTTGCTGTTTCACTGGGAAAGGTAAAAAACAAATGGAAGTAGCAGCTGTAGCTTTAAGTTTTGCTCCTGCCGAGGCATAAGTCTTGGCAGCTTGTTGGTTGGGAGGTGGAGTGTCACTGGGAGAATTGGCTCCATTAGTGCTGTTCAACAAAGGGGTATTTGAAAACGCTTCATTGTTTACCGCCTTGCTGAAGCTGGAAGTTGATGAACTAATGGGTGGTTCATTAACAGAGGCAGTAGATGCAGAGTTTCCATGAAACGTTGTTTCCGTAGAGGCAGTAGTAATTTGTGAGCTAATATATGCCTTATTGCCAAAACTCTAAAGTTATCCCATGATGTTTTAGATGGGTCTGACCAATTAGTAGCTATATAAAGCTTCATTAATAAAAATATATTAATACATATAATACTTTGTGATCTAAGGAGTTCTTTCGGAGGAATATGCAAAATCATGAATTTCCATGACAACGTTGTACTTTGGTAACCCATCTTCTGAAGTTGTATCTTAAGGGAATTCCAAAGTTTATATATGCATTTGCAGCTCCAGAACATATGAAGAAGATCAGCCGGTTGGTTTTTACAATATGGACAAGTTGGAGAGTTTTTAGAGTTAAATTTATGCAGGGTAAGACGTGTATAATATGCATTATTCCATATCATCATCTGGGTATACATCAATTTTTGAAAGGAAATAGATTTCATAGTCAAGTCAATTGCTTTTAACATATGACTTTTGTCTGTCAATGGGATTTTCTCTTCCCAATATTCCGACAACAAAACTTTATCATGAAATTTAATTTCTTTAATTAATTTATTTGTTGTTGTTATAAATTTAATATCTTGCTGGAGAGCTTGCCACAAATCCGAGCATTTAATTATAATCTCATCTTCAGGTTTGAAATTTTTAAAGTAACTTATAGAAAGTTCTAGAAAGTTCTCTAATTTGTCTCAAAATAACAAGATAGTTTTTAGGTAAATTAAATTCTTGTCTTATTTCATTATCCAAAAATGTAAGATATTTACATATGTCAATCCGAGTTAAATTAACTATTAATGGGAAATTTTTGAGATCAATTAACTGATTATTCAATCTCAAGTTAGGATTCCTGTGAAAGGGTTGAAAGACCATCATATATTGAGCCAGAGCTAATGATTGAAATAAGTTTTGTAAAGATAATATATATGTTTTAATGTGTTCCATAATCCCATATAATTTCAAAGTATCTTTCCCTAGAAAGGGTATTGCTTTAGGATTAATACTCAGCTTTAGGATATACTTATAATTCAGGACCACCCAAGTTGGTGTCCACTTGGTACTAGTTATATCATAATTAGCAATTCTTAGAATCCTATTAGAGTTCACAATTAGTACATTTCAAAATTGGGTAGCTCCAGTCCTCCTCTATTTTTTGGGGTCATTAATTTATCATAAGATATCCTATTTTTTTTTTGCTCTCAAATGAATTTAGCCGATTCTTTATGAATTTGTTTAAAAAATGTCTTCGGGATTATTACTTGAGCAAACCTAAAAATATATAGTAATCATGGTAAGACATTCATTTTAATAATTGAAACTTTTGCTAATACTGGTAATCGTAAATTTTTTCACTTCCCAAAGTCAGATATTATTTGATCCCACACTGTTTTAATGTTATTAATGTAGAAGTCTTTATTATCTGTAGAGAGACCAATACCCAAGTATTTAATATTTTCTTTAAACATTACCTGTCCCACCAAAGGCAATAACGAAAAAGGTTTAAGAGTTCTTAAAGGGAAAATATTGTTTTCTTTTCAAATTAATTTTATAGTTAGAGACTTCTGAAAAGTCGTTTACAGCCTTTAATAACTTTTCAGTATCTGAAATCGGGGATGTACAATAAATGTTGAGATCATCAGCAAACACTGCCATTAATATTTTGGTTCCATAAATTATTGGGGCATTATGGTATAGATTCTGCTTGATGTATAAAAATAAAGGTTCAAGATAAAAATTAAATAGTAAAGGGGACAATGGGCAGCCCTGACATGTTCCATGTTTAATCTGTATTCTTTTAGAGAAACTTCTATTAATGTACAGTGTGGTATAAGGATTACTATATAATATTTGTAACATTTGAACAAACTCTTGGGATATGTTAAAATATGGTAAAAGATCAAACAAAAAGTTTATATCAACCCTATCAAAGGCCTTCTGTGCATCAATTATAAGGGCATAAATATTAAGATTATTCTGTTTAGCATGAGCTATCATAGTATGAAGTGTAAGTGTATTATCACTAGTTTGTCTAGCTGCCATAAATCCAGCCTGTTCCTTAGATATTATATGAATCATTATTTTTTTAATCTAGATGCTATAACAGAGGTTAAAATTTTCATGTCTACATTTATTAATGAAATTGGTCTATAATTATCAGGGTTTTGGGGATCCAAATTAACTTTATGTATGAAAATAGTTTTTGAAGCGTTAAGATGAGGATCATTAATTTTATTCCTAATTATATAATTAAATACATGTGAGAGTATTTTACTGAAGATATCAGCAAACACTTTATAGAATTCCACTGTCAAACCATCAGGACCTGGTGACTTATGTGATTTCATATGTTGAATTGAATATACAACTTCTTCTTCAGATATCGGTTTAATCAAATCACTTTGAATATTCTCTTCTATTTTTGGAAAGTTAATTGTTTGTAAAAATCGTTTAATAGTTCTATGTGAGGACATATTATTCTGCCCATCATATATATTAGTATATATCTGCTCAAAAATATTAATTATATCCTCAGTTTTAGAATATATTGTATTATTAAATTGTATTTCCGAAATTTGTACTGTTGTTTTTGATTGATTAATGATCCTAGCCAATGCTCTTGATGGTGTTTGAACATGATTAGCATACCTCACTAACGTCTTATGCTCCTGAAATGTCAATCTACTATTTTGAATTAAGAAGAGATCCTTTTGACATTTAAGCAGTTTCATCTCTGTTTGAGCATTAAAGTTCCGAATCAGTTCTTGATCAAGTATTTTAATTTTTGTTTCTAGTTTTTGAATATCTCTGTTTTGTATTTTTTTGTAATAAGAAGCTTTTTGCAAAAGGATCCCTCTTATTTGTGTTTTAACTGTCGCCCATTCAATGTCAGGTGTATGTTGTTGTTTCTTTAAACTATCCAATAAATCTTTCAGGTAATTTGTGATTTCATGTATTATTTCCTCCTTATTCAAGAGATTTGGGTTAAGAGATCAATTATAACCTCTTTGCCGCAGGGTATCCTTTACTTCCTTAGCAAAACTTAACAACATTTTTGAGTGATCTGATAGATAATGTGCATGTGTAACAACTAGAGGTTCTAAATTAATCAATGTTCTTGAAATCAAAAAGAAATCTATTCTAGACCACATTTTATGACATGGTGAATAAAAGGTATAATTATTTGTGTTATTGACATTGTTCAAATAATGAAAAGGGTCATATAGTTGAAAATCTTCCTTAATATCACTCAGTGCCAATACAGCATGCTTATTAAATGCTCTTTGTGGACAAGATCTATCCAACTTCTGATTTTGGTAAGCATTCCAATCCCCTCCATCAATTATATAATATCTATCATATTGTGTCAAAATTGGATATAATGATGTTATGAAGAATTGTTGATCATTACAGGGTGCATAGATATTTAGAAGTAAAATAGGCTTATCAAATAGAGTGGTCGAAAGAATAACATAACACCATCGCCCATCTTTATCTGTTTTAGAATCTAAGATCTTCTCTTTGTATTGATTCTTAATAATTATAGCTACCCCAGCACTGTTTGTCATACCTTCTGATGCTATTACTTCTCTGATCCACTTCTTTTTTTTATATCAACCCATTGATCATTCATTAAATGCGTTTCTTGAAGTAATATAAACAACGCCTTAGCCTGCAACAATACGTGTAACAATAGTTTCCTCTTCTTTAAATTCTGGAGCCCTTTAACATTCCATGAGTCTAATTCCCACATTCAAAGGGTTGTCTGTACAATAAAAGTTTAAGAGGGAAAACATAGAATAAAAATAAAATGACTTTAAAGACATACATAATCTGGAAGCATTCTTTACATCCTGTCCTATACCAGTGCATACCCACTCTAACCAGGACATATATAGGTCTTGTGTAACGTAGAATATTAAAAGGGTCAAGAAAACAAACAAATGTAAAGGCATCAGATTATAAAATTTCAAACAAGTTCCACAATTAAGACCTATATGATCTAACTTAACTACAGCAAAGTTTAAACTAAACATTCCCTAACAAACACTGTCATTGATCTACATCTCTTGGTTAACTATTGTTTAAGAAAATCAAATTGAAAATATAATATTACTAGAAAAAAGAATGTTCTAGTAGTTTGATTAGTTATCTATACATAAACCGCATACATCAATTATTATAGTCAAAAATGTCATTCCCCCCCCTTTTCCCTTCCCCTTTTTTTTTTAAAAAAAAAAAAATAAAAGTTTAATATATAGACAAGGTTGTCTTCTTGTTACGTATACATCCTATAAAGAACAAAACAAAAAAAAAAAACAAAAACAAAAAAAAAAAATAAACTTCTCCATAGTTTACTTTAGGTCTACAGACTCAGACACAAGATGGCATTCATAGGCCCAAGCTTCACAAATGGGTAAAAGGAATCTGTGAACAGCTCTGCCATGACAGTATTTAAATAAGCAATGTGTGCATCTCTACAGAACCTTCACAGGATTTTATACTGCCTATAGCTCTATACTTCTGTCCCTCAGTTTATCATATAATTTTTAAAGACCTGTATTCACTTTAAATTTGTTTTTACAAGGACACCCTATTGTGACTTTTATAAGGTGGGAAATGGATATGATAGGACAGCCAGGAGAAGGGGAGACAGCACACAAGGAAAATGCACAGAAAACATTAAGAAGGTTATGCTAGAGAAGGAGGGAGAGGATGAGTAATTCCTTTTGGGAGAGAAAAAACAAAATCCAGTGCAACAGGACCCGGAAATCAACAATCAGATAAAATGCTGTAAATCCTTTTGCGTGGCCAATACCAACACAAACGCAGCTTATTAAAAAGCTTTTATTAGATCTCCAAATAAAACCAAGCGCTTTCTCCCAGTCACTACCAGGCTTAGAAACAGTTTTATTTACACATATGCAGTTAATTCAAATGAATTTGAAGAGGTTATTCAAAGGTATTGGCCTGTACTCACTTCACATGATGACACAAAGCCTTATACCACACCTTGCCCTCATTTTATTAGAAAAAGGAACAAGAACCTTAAGGAATTACTTGAGACTAAGCAAGACATTAAATATGACAAGACCAAGAAGAAACTGGGTACTTTTCCTTATGGGAACTGTAGACAATATTATGCCATGTTAAATGGGGGGACCTTACATTTGCCTTCTAGGAAATTTAATTACAGACCCCAGAAATATTATAACTGTGGGGTGAAAGGTGTGGTTTATTTAGGGTTTTGTGAAGAATGTAAAGGGTTTTATGTTGTAAAAACCGAGCGGGTTCTAAGAAGAAGGGTGTATGAACACCTGAATGACATCCGTAATCACAAGGAAAGCAATGCTTTTTATAAACACTCGTTGACATGTGAAAATATGCGTCTAAGGTTTATTGTCCTTGAGCAAGTTACCCCTGAAGTTAGAGGTGGCAACTGGGAAACTAAACTAGAATACCGTGAACTACTTTGGCAACTTAAGCTGGACGCTAGTAGGTTTCCCAGTATGAATGAGAACATCAATATTAACAGTGTTTTAAAAATGAGACAAGCTAGATTGTAAAGGTTGAAATAATTTGTTTAATGATGTTCCGTTTGGGTTTGCAGTAGAGTGATTTTGATGACATGCCTTTAAAAGTAAGAGCATGATAGAATTAAAAAGAAAAATAGAAGGAAGTTTGGGGTTTTATTGGAGGCATGTTTACTTGTCTTGGAAATATGGTTAACTAACACAATAGTGCTGTTTTATTGTTCTGACACAAGAATGTTTTTTATGTAAAACTTTACATTTTTACATTTTTTTACTTTTACATTTCCTTGTTTTTCACTTTAAAACATTAATAGGTATCAATTAATTGAATCATGTGATTTTGTCTAGAGTATAAAGGAAATGGTATGAGTTATCATCCTGTTTTACCTTGAGAAAGCCTGGTAGTGACTGGGAGAAAGCACTTGGTTTTATTTGGAGATCTAATAAAAGCTTTTTAATAAGTTGCGTTTGTGTTGGTATTGGCCACGCAAAAGGATTTACAGCATTTTATCTGATTGTTGCTTTCCGGGTCCTGTTGTACTGGATTTTGTTTTTTTGGCTTGGGCTACATTTATTCTTTGATTTTATTCCTTTTGGGAGGGAAAGACCCATATGTTTCCAAATATATATTTTACTTATGGGAATTTGTGGAAGGAAGAAAGGTAGAGGGTGAAGGAAGAGTTAAGAAAAAATGTAGACACAAAATGTAAACTCCAGACTAGAGAGACAGGAGCACTATGATGAGTTGTTAATAGGATCAGAGGAAGTTACTAGGTTAATGGCCCTAGGGCCCTTACAAGCCTACTCAAGTTCTAATTCCTTACTTCCACAATCAGCACCTATTGCCGCTATACAAGGGGGACACAGGTAGAACCCCTGTGGTGAATTTATGGTTACCCATCCAATCATCCAGACTGCGTTTGAAGAGGGCCAATGAGGTGCTCTGTTTGACATGAAGTGGGAGTCTGTTCCAAAGGCATGGTAATCTCTGGGAGATAAAAATGTTCCTCAAGCAGGTTCTATTAATGTCACATACCAGGTTAAGGTCTTTAGAGTGAGTAACCAGTCTGTTACCTGTACGTTCGACACCATCCCCCATTCTGGAATTATAGCTAAATTCACTAAACTAGGTATAAATCCCTATGTCACAAGATGGGTTGCCAAATGGCTCATTAACAGAGCCCACACTGTAAGAGTTGCAGACTCCAAATCAGACTTCAAACCAGTGATAAGTGGAGTACCACAGGGTTCAGTCCTGGGACCTCTCCTGTTTGGTATCTACTTCTCTGAAGTACAGACTAACAAAGAAGATCTTTGGCTAACAAAGTTTGCAGATAACTGCAAACTAGGAGCCATAGTTGAGTCCCCAAATGATGTGGACATCCTACAGAAGGGCCTCACTGAGACAGATGCCTGGTGTCAGAGACATGGCCTCAAGCTCAATGCCAAAAAGTGCATTGTCATCCCTTTGGTAAAACCTGAATGTGTGATAAGAGACCTGGGGACCCAGGTGGACAGTAGTCTCTCCTTTGATAATTACATCACCACAGTAGTCAGGAAATCCTTCTACATGGCACACCTCATCACAAAAGGGTTCTCATCTAGGAAAAAAATAAGTAATTGTTCCGCTGTACTCGACACTCATTAGACCCATTATAGAATACAATGCCCCTTTTGGAATGTACCTCACAAGACATCTACAGCAGCTAGAAAGGCCACAGAAGTACCTCACAAGGAGGATTACTGGCCTCAAACAGATGCCCTACACTGACCATCTCAAAAGCCTCCAGCTTTACTCGTAGCATATCAACTACTCCGAGGTGATCTCTGCCTAACATATAAAGTTATGTCAAACCCAGAGCTTGTGATATGAACCTAATGCAATTAATAATTCTTTGCTCTAACCTACAACTGTCTAAAGAATCTGGGGAATATGTTCCATACTTCCCATTTACAAATCTACAACTAGCACAAGATGCTCATAGCCCAAAACTGTAATGGATGGAAAGTCACCGGATTCATGTGGGGGTAAAAGAATTTTCTGTGCATTTGTTTTTTGCCAGTAAAGTTAGTTTATCCTCATTATCAGAAATTCGAGCTTCCGTCTTATCCATTCTTTCCAGCAATTGAGTACAAGAATTTCCAAATGTTTGTATTTGACAAGTCAGTTCCTTCAGAGCTTCTTGTATGGGTAACAGAGCATTTCTGATATCTTCCATGTTTAGTGCTTGATCAGATTTAGTTTTAGTCCCTGGCTTCTGTTGTTCCTGTATTTTAGTAAATTTTTGTCTTTTGGAAATCACATCTTTTTCTGGTGACTGTAATTCCGAAAGTTTTGTTTTAGTAACGGTTATGTCCATGTTTTTTTTCTTCTTTTGACATCTTATTCCAACACAAAGACTTAAAGTGTAGAAAGCACACGGTTCCTTTGTTTGCTTCTCTCTTCAGAGCTAGCTAATCTATTATAATCCTGTTAAATAAGTTCTTTTTTCCCGTTTTTTCTTCTTGTTGCAGGATAGTTGAATGTAGTTGAAGTTATTTTATCGAAGATTTGATGTTAAAAGCTTCTTGGTATCAACTCAGGGTTTAGATTTTCTCAGGTTAAGTGAAGAGCTGCAGTTCAGCAGTGTTCACAGAATGGCAACCATCTTTGAATCCCACTTTTTGCTGAACTTTTGAGATTGCATTGATACAACATTCTCCTACATTAAAAGGAAATGTTTTTTTTAATCAACAGCAAGGTATTCTGTCATTTTTGCTTTACTGTTAGTATCAGATGCTAACTACAGTTTAGTAATATGCTTATTATTAAGGATGTGAGCTCTTAACTATCTTACAGAATTAAGTTCAACTATGAAATCTAATAGACTGCATTCCAGAAGAAACACCTGATCTAGACAAAAGTTATCTTATCAGTGTGCTATCATTTTATTGTAGTTCTCTAGTCTAGCATAGTGTTAACAATAACCCAGCTCTGAGCATTATTAGCTTCCTTTCACAGCTTCGTTAAGGGTAGTATATTGTTGGGACTCACTAATGCAATGTTAATAATTTTCTTTTGCTCGTGTAACCTCACTATATGCTGTCTTAAAGTAATTTCTCTCTGAACTAGTGTTTCAATAAACTTCTCCATAGTTTACTTTAGGTCTACAGACTCAGACACAAGATGGCATTCATAAGCCCAAGCTTCACAAATGGGTAAAAGGAATCTGTGAACAGCTCTGCCATGACAGTATTTAAATAAGCAATGTGTGCATCTCTACAGAACCTTCACAGGATTTTATACTGCCTATAGCTCTATACTTCTGTCCCTCAGTTTATCATATAATTTTTAAAGACCTGTATTCACTTTAAATTTGTTCTTACAAGGACACCCTATTGTGACTTTTATAAGGTGGGAAAGGGATATGATAGGACAGCCAGGAGAAGGGGAGACAGCAGACAAGGAAAATACACAGAAAACATTAAGAAGGTTGTGCTAGAGAAGGAGGGAGAGGATGAGTAATTCCTTTTGGGAGGGAAAAAACAAAATCCAGCACAACAGGACCCGGAAAGCAACAATCAGATAAAATGCTGTAAATCCTTTTGCGTGGCCGATACCAACACAAACGCAGCTTATTGAAAAGCTTTTATTAGATCTCCAAATAAAACCAAGCGCTTTCTCCCAGTCACTACCGGGCTTAGAAACAGTTTTATTTACACATATGCAGTTAATTCAAATGAATTCGAAGAGGTTATTCAAAGGTATTGGCCTGTACTCACTTCACATGATGACACAAAGCCTTATACCGCACCTTGCCCTCATTTTATTAGAAAAAGGAACAAGAACCTTAAGGAATTACTTGAGACTAAGCAAGACATTAAATATGAAAGGCCAAGAAGAAACTGGGTACTTTTCCTTGTGGGAACTGTAGACAATGTTATGCCATGTTAAATGGGGGGACCTTACATTTGCCTTCTAGGAAATTTAATTACAGACCCCAGAAATATTATAACTGTGGGGTGAAAGGTGTGGTTTATTTAGGGTTTTGTGAAGAATGTAAATGGTTTTATGTTGGAAAAACCGAGCGGGTTCTAAGAAGAAGGGTGTATGAACACCTGAATGACATCCGTAATCACAAGGAAAGCAATGCTTTTTATAAACACTCGTTGACATGTGAAAATATGCGTCTAAGGTTTATTGTCCTTGAGCAAGTTACCCCTGAAGTTAGAGGTGGTAACTGGGAAACTAAACTAGAATACCGTGAACTACTTTGGCAACTTAAGCTGGACGCTAGTAGGTTTCCCGGTATGAACGAGAACATCAATATTAACAGTGTTTTAAAAATGAGACAAGCTAGATTGTAAAGGTTGAAATAATTTGTTTAATGATGTTCCGTTTGGGTTTGCAGTAGAGTGATTTTGATGACATGCCTTTAAAAGTAAGAGCATGATAGAATTAAAAAGAAAAACAGAAGGAAGTTTGGGGTTTTATTGGGGGTATGTTTACTTGTCTTGGAAATATTTGTGGTGCAGCGGTTAATGCTGTTGCCTCACAGCAAGAGGTTCTCCGGTTCGATTCTCGGCTGGGGTGCCTTCTGTGTGTAGTTTGCATGTTCTCCCTGCGTTCGCGTGGGTTTCCTCCGGGTACTCCGGTTTCCTCCCGCATTCTAAAGACATGCTTCTGGAGCATTTCTCCCCGGGCCTCCTCTGAAAACAGGATCTGTGGAACCTAGTCGGACTTTCCCGGTCAACAAATGTTAAATAAATAAATAAATAAATAAATAAATGTATTATTATTTATTTTATTTTACATTTGTTAACCGGGATGGTCCGACTGGATACATGTCCTTTTTCAGTGGAGGCCCGGGGAGAAAAGCTCCAACAGAGTTACATTGATAATTAGGTACAGTAAATGAGCTGAAAGAACTTAACAAAAACATAGGCTATTTACATACAAGTACAAGACTGCCATTACTATTTCTGAGATTACTACAAATGTAACATTAATAACATATTAGCAAGGACGGTAGGCAGTATAATGACATAGAGTTAGACAGGATACATATTTCTTTATCACAGTATACAAAGTACTTATCATCTTAGCTAGTTGTTTATGTTTTAGTTAATGGCACAGAGCTAGTCTGGGTTTGAGCAAGGACATAGCCAGTGTGACTTGAAGTGGAGTTTTAGACTCTTTTTGAATTGACTTAGAGAAGTTGCAAGCGTCATGTTATTTGGGAGAGAGTTCCATATTTTACCAGTGGTGTTGGCAAATAGCGCCGCATCACCTAGGTTGAGAGATTTAGTTGTTTGGACAAGGAGTCTGTTTGCTGAGTGAAGGCAGCTTAGATTGGAGTAGGGAGTCATTAAGTTTTTTAGTGCTGGGGTATTCTCAGGTTGTTTAAGGATTTCGAAGGCCTCTATGAGTTGGGACTGGTGAAGAAGGTGTGGGAATTCTATCCATCCAAGCTTTTCAGGTTAGTACAGTGGTGTGTTCTGTAGGGTAGGCCTGTAACGAACCTGGCAATGTGATTATAGCAGGATGAGAGCTTGGCCAGATCAGATTTGTTAAGGTGAGTGAGGACAGGAGAGGTATATAGTAGGGTAGAGAAGGTGTGAACGGGCTGTGGCTGCCCTGGCATTCGGGTAAGGAAGGCTTTAATTCTATATAGGGTCCCAAGTTTCTTGTTGACTGACTTAATGGCTTGGTTGATATGTATATCAAATCTGAGTTTATTGTCAATGTTTACTCCTAATAGCTTTGTATAGGTGTCTGGGGAGATGATGGTCCCATTATTGGATTTTATAGTGAAGTTTTCAGTCAGAGATCTATTGATTGGGTAGAAGAGAAGTAACTTGGTTTTGTTTGGATTTAAGATCAGGAGATGGTTGGCAAGCCAGTTTTCGACTTTGGTGAAGCTATGTTGGGTGGTAGTTAGTAGATTTGCAAGAGAGGCATTGGAACATATTATAGTCGAGTCATCTGCATATTGAATGCAGGTGGCTTCAGGGATGACTGTTTGGATGTTGTTTATGAAGACTGAAAAGAGGAGAGGTCCTAATATGGAACCTTGAGGAACTCCTATGGTATTTGGTAGTAGGCAGGAGAGCTTGTTTTGCCACATTACTGCTTGTTGTCTCCCAGTGAGGTAAGCTTGAAACCAGTCAAGGGCTGGAGTATCTAGATACAGGGTTTTTAAAGTATATAGAAGTAACTGATGGTTTACCATATCGAAGGCTTTCGATAGGTCCAGGAAGAGAGCGGAGGATTTTTTTTATTATTCCGGTTAAGATTAATGTTTTCAGTAAAAGAGAGGAGGGCAGTGGTTGTACTATGATGGGGTCTGAATCCATGCTGAGAGTCTGTGAGTAGTTTATTTTGGGTTAGATAGAGCATTAGTTGGTTGTGCATGCACTTTTCCATAATTTTGGCAAGTGGTGATAGTATGGCTATAGGTCTATAGGTTCATAGGTTCATAGGTTCATACTAGGCTATCTGCCCAAGGGCATTTACAAGCCTAGCCCATAGTTATGTGGCTTTCGCCACCCCTTTAGTTTGAATAAAAACTATGCCTATCATTTTTCTGTGCCTCTGTCAAGCAGTGACACTGAAGTAATCCCTGGGGTATATCTGCGATCTCCCATCCATTGGTCAAGATTCCTCTTGAACAAGGCCAGCGAGGTGCTCTGCCTCACATGTACCGGGATTTTGTTCCACAGCATAGGGAGTCTCTGGGTGATGAATCTGTCCCTCCAGCACGTTCTATTTATAACTGTGTCAAGGTTTAAGTCTCCGCCCTTGTGGTTCTGAGGGATCTAGATTTTTGAGGTGAAGCATATTCATCAAATCTGGGTTTGACATGGCCTTATATGTCAGGCACAGGTCACCTCTGAGCAAGCGGTATGAGACTGAATAGAGCTGGAGTTCTTTCAGTCGGGCAGCATAAGACATATTTTTGAGACCCTTTATCCTTTTGGTGAGGAACTTTTGGGGCCTTTCAAGCTGCAGCAGGTGTCTGGTCAGATACATTCCGAACGGGGCATTGTACTCAATCATAGGTCTAACGAGTGATGAGTACAGGGGGATGATGACCTACCTTGATCTAGATGTGAATCCCTTCATGATCAGGTGGGCGATATAGAATGTTTTCCTAACTACTTTAGCAACATGAGTGTCAAACGAAAGGCTACTGTCAACTTGGGTCCCCAGATCCCTGATGACTTTTTCTGTGCTCAGTGGATTGCCACCTATATGGTAGCTAGGGGTAACCTTGTTTTTCCCGAAGGGTATGACTATGCATTTTTTGGTGTTTAACTTCAGGCCATGGCTCTGGCACCAGTTATCCGTTTCTGTGAGGCCCTTCTGGAGGATATCTGTGTCAGATGTGTTTTCGACTAAGGCGCCCAGTTTGCAGTCATCTGCAAACTTTGTCAGCCATAACCCTCCTGTGTTTGCTTGTACTTCAGAAAAGTAGATGCCGAACAAGAGTGGACCCAGGACTGAGCCCTGTGGGACACCACTTGTGACAGGCTTTGAGTCTGACATGGCTCCAGCAACTCTGACCCTGTGGGTTCTGTCACTTAGCCAGTTTGCAACCCATCTTGTGATGTATGGGTTTACATTCAAGCTGATGAGTTTTTTGATGATACCTGAGTGGGGTATTGTGTCGAAGGCCTTTGCCAGGTCGAGGTAGGCTGTATGGACTGCCTTTCCCTCATCAATGGCCTTGGTGACTGTCTCGAAAAAGTCAACCAAGTTTAAGAGGCAGGATCTGCCTTTGACAAAGCCAAACTGGGTTGGATCCAAAGTCTGCAAGTTCCCTATGTCTTTATTTATGAGTTCCATTATGATCCTCTCCATGGCTTTGCAGATAAAATAGGCTTTGCAGATAAGGCTATAGTTGGATAGTTCTGTGGATGAACCTCCTTTGTGGAGTGGAATAACATAGGATATTTTCCAAATTGAGGGGATTGAGGCCTCGGTTATGGTTCTGTTAATTAGGATTGAGATAGGGTAGGCTATGACATCTGCAGCAATTTGCAGGTATTCAGCCGGCAGAAGATCGGCTGAAAGGGTGGTTGGCTTCAGTTTTTTCAAAAGGGATCTGATAAAGGATGTGGACACTGGCTGGAAGTTAAAAGAGAGTGGTGAGTCGGGTATAGTGTTTATAGAAGTGTGGGGAGGAGAAAGTTGGTTAGCTAATGACTGGATGGTTTCTGTGAAGAAAGTATTGAATGAATTGGCTATATCTTCTTGGCTCTTGTCAGATAATGTTCCTGGCGTCGGAGTAGTGGATTTGCCTGGTTGGAGAAGTTTATTTATGCCTGCCCAGTACTTTTGAGGGTTATTCTGATGTTTATGTTGCAGATTGTAGAAGTAATTTTTCTTATCTAGTATGATGGCTTTTTTAGTCTCATTTCTAAGTTGTTGGAATTTGATACGATCTAGGGGTAGTTTGGTAGTGCGCCATTTATCCCACGCTTTGTCTCTAGTTGTTATTTTGGTTTTGGTGTCTCTTGTTAGCCAGGGTGCCAGTTGAGTTTTAATTCTTATTGAGCGTTTAGGGGCATGCGAGCCAAGTATAGTAAGGAATGAATTGTTAAATGATGACACTGCCTCATCAAGGGGAAGGAACTTTAGTTTTGTCCAGTTACATGATTTGAGTTCAAGTTGAAATTTAGTTGGGTCAAAGTTTTTCTTGGATCTGATAGACCTATAAATAGGTAAGCTTGTACAATTAATTTTGTCTTTCATGATGTATGTGAGCAGGTGATCACTAAGATCATTAGGGAGAGTTCCAGACATATAGTTCTGGGATGACTGTTGGTGAGTATCCAGTCTAGTATACTCTCTTTTGGTTATTGTTACCTGTACGTGTGGTAGATGATATTATCTGAGAGAATCCATGTAGGTTAACAGGGATGGGGTTGGACTGTGCTGTGCATTGGTTCCAGTCAATATTAACATCGCCCAGGACAATGGTTTCTTGAGGGTAGTTGTTGGCTATCCAATGTAGAATGACCTCTAGTGTTTCTATATTGTTCCCAGGGGGAATATAGGTGACAATTAGGTTAATGCCCTTATGATTATTTATTAGAATTTTTAGAGCTAGTATTTCAGTGTTAGAGACCTGGGGTGGTTGTATAGGGTTAGTTATGATGTTAAGTGTGCTATTATATAAGATGGCTATTCCACCTCCTCTTTTCTTTACTCTATCTGCCCTAAGTATATTGTAACCAGGAGGCAGGATCTCATTGTCTTTGGATGATGGCCGGAACCATGTTTCAGATAGACACATTATGTTGGGGAGGTATGTGGCTAGTACAGCATGCAGGCTATGTATCTTATTGTTTAGGCTTCTAATGTTTAAGTGGCATATTAGGAGGGAGTTGACCAGTCGGTGGGAGAGTGGTGGGCTGGTAGGATTTTGAGTTAAGGTTGGGCCTGGATTAGGATGGATGTCCCCATCTTTGGTTATGTTTTTTCTTAGATAAATATGGTTAACTAACACAATAGTGCTGTTTTATTGTTCTGACACAAGAATGTTTTTTATGTAAAACTTTACATTTTTACATTTTTTTACTTTTACATTTCCTTGTTTTTCACTTTAAAACATTAATAGGTATCAATTAATTGAATCATGTGATTTTGTCTGGAGTATAAAGGAAATGGTATGAGTTATCATCCTGTTTTACCTTGAGAAAGCCTGGTAGTGACTGGGAGAAAGCACTTGGTTTTATTTGGAGATCTAATAAAAGCTTTTTAATAAGCTGCGTTTGTGTTGGTATCGGCCACGCAAAAGGATTTACAGCATTTTATCTGATTGTTGCTTTCCGGGTCCTGTTGTGCTGGATTTTGTTTTTTTGGCTTGGGCTACATTTATTCTTTGATTTTATTCCTTTTGGGAGGGAAAGACCCATATGTTTCCAAATATATATTTTACTTATGGGAATTTGTGGAAGGAAGAAAGGTAGAGGGTGAAGGAAGAGTTAAGAAAAAATGTAGACACAAAATGTAAACTCCAGACTAGAGAGACAGGAGCACTATGATGAGTTGTTAATAGGATCAGAGGAAGTTACTAGGTTAATGGCCCTAGGGCCCTTACAAGCCTACTCAAGTTCTACCCTTACTTCCACAATCAGCACCTATTGCCGCTATACAAGGGGGACACAGGTAGAACCCCTGTGGTGAATTTATGGTTACCCATCCAATCATCCAGACTGCATTTGAACAGGGCCAATGAGGTGCTCTGTTTGACATGAAGTGGGAGTCTGTTCCAAAGGCATGGTAATCTCTGGGAGATAAAAATGTTCCTCAAGCAGGTTCTATTAATGTCACATACCAGGTTAAGGTCTTTAGAGTGAGTAACCAGTCTGTTACCTGTACTTTCGACACCATCCCCCATTCTGGAATTATAGCTAAACTCACTAAACTAGGTAAAAATCCCTACGTCACAAGATGGTTTGCCAACTGGCTCACTGACAGAACCCACAATGAGAAAGTTGCAAACTCCAAATCTGACTTCAAACCATTGGCAAGTGGAGTACTACAGGGTTCAATCCTGGGACCTCTCCTGTTTGGTATCTACTTCTCTGAAGTACAGGCTAACAAAGAAGATCTTTGGCTAACAAAGTTCGCAGATAACTGCAAACTAGGAGCCATAGCTGAGTCCCCAAATGATGTGGACATCCTACAGAAGGGCCTCACTGAGACAGATGCCTGGTGTCAGAGACATGGCCTCAAGCTCAATGCCAGAAAGTGCATTGTCATCCCTTTGGTAAAAACTCTGTACCCATGAACTACCACATAGGTGGCAGTCTACTTAATGCTGAATGTGTGATAAGAGACCTGGGGACCCAGGTGGACAGTAGTCTCTCCTTTGATAATTACATCACCACAGTAGTCAGGAAATCCTTCTACATGGCACACCTCATCACAAAAGGGTTCTCATCTAGGAAAAAAATAAGTCATTGTTCCCCTGTACTCGACACTCATTAGACCCATTATAGAATACAACGCCCCTTTTGGAATGTACCTCACAAGACATCTACAGCAGCTAGAAAGGCCACAGAAGTACCTCACAAGGAGGATTACTGGCCTCAAACAGATGCCCTACACTGACCATCTCAAAAGCCTCTAGCTTTACTCATAGCATATCAACTACTCCGAGGTGATCTCTGCCTAACATAAAGTTATGTCAAACCCAGAGCTGTTGGGCATGCTATACCTAAAGAAATCCCAATCCCTCTGAGCTACATGCTCTAGGGACCTAAACCTTGTCACCACAATAATCAGGACATGCTGGAGGGACAGATTCTTGTCCCAGTGACTTCCCATACTCTGGAACAAGCTACCCATCTATGTCAAGCAAAGTTCCTCATTAGCACTCTTCAAGAAAAATCTTGATAAGTGGATGGGAAATAGGAAATACACCTCGGGGATTCACTTTTGTGGCTCTGCTCGACAGGGGCACAGGAAAATAACTTTCTTGGGTGGCATAAGTCAGGGAACCTTGTTGGCTAGGTTTACTTGGGCCCTTGGTCTGACAGCCTAGTACCTACCACTTGACTTATGGAGATGCAGCATTTCCAATACAGCAGGGTCAGAGATTGTATGCAAGGCAGAGATCACCTCTGAGTAGTCTGTATGAAACAGAATACAGTGACAGTGATTTCAGATGATTCACATAGTACAGATGCTGAAGACCTAGAATTTTCCTTGTGATGAACCCTTGTGCTCTCTCCAATTGATGCAGGTGCTTTGAAAAGTACATACTAAAAGGGGTGTTGTACTCCTTATTGGCCTGAAGAGGGAAGAGTATAGGGAGGTTATAACTCCTTTTTTTCTGAAGGAAATGCCGTTACTTATGAGTTGAGCAATATAGAATGCCTTTCTTACCACTGTGGACATATGGTGGTCAAAGGTAAGGTTACTGTCAACCTGTGTGCCCAAGCCTCTCACCACTGAGTGTGTACTTAAGGTGTTGCTATTGATGTGGTAGTTAGCAGGAACATCATCCTTACCAAAAGGGATGATAATACATTTTTTGCATTGAGTTTAAGGCCATGACTTTGGCATCAATCATTTGTTTGTGTAAGACCCTCTTGTAGGATGTTGACATATTTTGGGGATTCTATGACCACTCCCAGTTTGCAGTCATTAGCAAACTTTGTCAGCCACAGACCTTTCATTTTTCTAGTACTTTGGAGAAATAGAATCCAAACAGTAGAGGTCCCAGGACTGATCCCTGTGGAACATTATCGGCAACAGGTCTGCTGTTAGAGGTGAATTCCCCTATTCTGACTATATGGGTTCTATCAGAGAACCAGTTAGCGACCCATCTAATGATATACGAGTTGATACCTAGCTGGGTGAGATTGCCAATGATGTGTGAGTGGGGAATAGTGTCAAATGCCTTGGCCAAGTCTAAGTAGGCTGTATGCACAGATTTCCCCTCATCCAGGGCCTTGGTGACTGTCTTGAAGAAGTCCACCAGGTTTAACAAGCATGATCTCCCTTTGACAAATCCAAACTGAGTAGGGTCAAGTGTTTGCAGATTGCCTGTATCTTTTGTTGATAAGGTCCAAGATGATTTGCTCCATGGCCTTGCATATAAGGCTAGTCAGACTAATAGGTCTATAGTTCCTGGGGTCAGTGAAACCACCACCTTTGTGCAAGGGAATAACAGTGACCAGCTTCCATTCAGCTGGGATGAAACCAGTGCTTAGATTATGATTGAAAAAGAGTATCCAATGGTGTTGCTAATTCTTGTTGGAACCCATGTAGGATGTAGCCTGGGATGTTATCAGGTCCTGTAGATGCTGTGTTCTTGGCCATAGAGAGGGTGTTAATGACCTGCTCTTTAGAGATACAAGGTAGGGGAAAGGTGGTAGAGATGTCATGGGGTACATGTGGAGGGGACAGGGGAGTGAAGTTTTCACAGAACCTGTCAGCTAACAGGTTAGCTATGTCCAGAGGTCAGTATATGTGGCATCATTAACTACCAGTCCGGCACATATACGGGCCTTTCCTTTTAGGTTACGGATGTAACTAAAGAACGCCTTATGGTTGTCTTTAGTTGAGGAAGGTAATCTGGATTCATAGCTTACTTTGGAGGACTTCACAAAAAATCTTATTTGCATATTTAAGCCGATGAGGGAGTGTTTCCAGTTTAGGGCTCGCTCCCTCTTACTGTTAAACAGCAACTTCTTCCTCTTATTGTAAATCCTTTAAATGGCAGTTGTCAAACAGGCAGGTTTGCTCTTCCTAGAGGAGCTTGTTTTGGTCCTATCAGGTATGTCCAAGTCAATGCAGTTATACAGGTGTTTGTATAAAGCACTGGTGTAGAACTTGGCATAGTTGCCAGTTCCATCTGAGGGGGAGGTACAGAGAAGCTATTTATACCACCTGGTAAGAGGTTATAATCTGCTTTGGAGATGTTTCTTAGTTTAGTTGCTGGGGTGGGGCGGTCAGGTGTGACAGTTACTACAATGACACTGATTTCTGGTCAGATCTCACCAGGGAAGACCTCACAGTAGGGTTGGTACTGTGGTCCTCCATATTGGTATGCACCAGATCCAGGATGATGGCACCCCTTGTAGGGGTGTCAACCAGCTGGTTCAGGGCACTGGAGTTAAAGTCGAGGAACTTTTGGGCAAGTGAGTTTGAGCACAAGTAATTTACCCAGTCAATGGATGGGTAGCTAAAGTCACCCAAAAGCATGGTGTTCGGATGTATTTTTTTTTTTTAACATTTGTTGACCGGGAAAGTACGACTAGTACAGATCCTATTTTCAGCAGAGGCCTGGAGAAAAATGTTCCAGATGCATGTCTTTAGAATGTGGGAGGAAATTGGAATACCCGGAGGAAACCCACTCAAACACAGGGAGAACATGCAAACTCCACACAGAAAGCTCCCCATCTGAAAATTAAACCAGAGAACCTCTTGCTGTGGGTGACATTAACCACTGCACCGCCCAATAGACTCAAGACTCAAGATCCAAACAGGCAGAGTGGGTGTTCAGATTCATGAAGGGGTAATGTAGCTGGCAATGACTTGAATAGGTGTCCTACCAACAGTTAATTGCACCTGAAGTATCTCTAGGGAATCATGATGTTTGACCAGTCTGGAGGTGTATTTATCTTTAATGAAAATTGATACACCACCTCCTTTAGTTTTCACACCTTCAGTTTGTGGTCTGAATGTGTTGAAGGAGGTGTAACCAGGTATAGCTGGGGTGCTCTCCACAGACTTGAAACAGGTCTTCGTGACTGCTCAAATGTCTGCGTCTTCCAAGGTAAGGACTGCTTCCAGTGAGTGCAGTTCACACTAAAACTCCTAGTGTTTTGCAACATAACCTTGAGATTGATTTTAGATGTAGCTTTTACATCGGGAAATTTGTCCTTGAAACACTGCTTAAAAAAGGCGCTATGAGGGTAGCAAAAGCTTTAGCCAGTAGCCGAAGTCCCAGGGCTGACAGATGAAGGCCATCTCTGGCAAAGCATCAAAGTCTGTTGATCATGTCATCCTAGGCTGACAGATACTAGATCCCCTATAATGACACCAGAAACTAAGCCAATTATTGAAGTCAATCATTTTCTGTTTGTATTCTGGCATCATCCTAGGTAAAAGTAAAATGCTGATTAAGTCTATGGACATAACTGCCTGAGACACAATTTGAGAGGTCAGTCATGTCTCTCTTCATATAGTCCAGAGAAGTATGTCTCAAGCCATTCACACCAACATGGACTATGACAGAGTCATAGCAGTACCTGTTGTTGTGAGACTTGAGTGCATGTGTGATATGGCGGATCCAGGCACATGACAGACAGCGGACTGTGACCTTTTCCTTATCCAGCCTGGTGAGAGGGACAGCTGAGGGTCTCACAATAGAACCACCTTTGACAAGTAAGTTTGGTTTTGTGATTTGCCTTAAGGGCTTGACAGGTAAGACACTGGTATGTGAGCTATTATGTGTATTTTGTCCTGCAGAGGAAGTATCATGTGTAGCATGTTTGTGTTTGGGAGGTCTCTGGTGTTTAGGTAAGTTTTTCGTAAGGATCTCTGCATATGTAGGTGTGTGTGATGTGGGTTTGGGTGGAGTAGGAGGTGAGGTGTGAATGCTGACAACCCACCCATTGTCATATGTACTAACTGGTGTGTGAGAGAATATGGGTTCAAGGTTCTTAATATAGTTGCATCTCTCACATGTTGCGTTTGTGTGAACTAGGAGTAGATGATTGTCGGTGAACATGAGGCAATTGTTGCACTCCCTTAGGATACCCATGTTGATCAATCTGGCTGGGGAAACTGTGGGAAATTGTCCATACAAAGTGTTAGGTAAATTTATAGGGTCTATATTATTAGAACGAAAACTTCAAACTCCGAATACAATATGGTCGATACCATATGGTCAAAGTTTGAAGTTTTCGAATCTGAAAAAAAAATAACTGAGACAGGCAAACTGTCATAAATTGTTTTATGCAGGGGGGCAAGCCCTGCTGCACCCCCCCCTACTTAAATATACCAACTCCGAGATCGCAATACAGTGCAGAAATGGAAGATTTCCGTTTCCTACACTGCAGCACAACACCCTTACACCCTTTTGCTTTTTTTTTTTGTTTTGTTAAATAATTTTATAACAATTCAAAGCTTTAAGATTTCGATCACTAAAGTTTGATCATTAGTGATTCGAAGTATTAAAACTTTGTTGATCTAATATAGACCCAAATTTATATGGTCAGGAAAAGAGGAATGGCTAATTGGTGAGAGGTGTGTTTGTACATCTGAGGTTAGGCTTAGTGCTCCACCAGTCAGTAGAGCAGGGCCACAAAAAAACTCTGGAAGACCACAAGATAAGTGCTAAGGTAAAATTTCACAAGCAAAATGTTTGTGTCTAAGCCACCAACAGTAACCACCACTGTGCGGCAGTGCATGATGGTACGCTATTTGTAGACAAGCACAAACCCAGGCCTTAAACAAAACAGGAGATAACCCTTTTAACTCCTACTAGCCAATAAGGGCACCCTCTCTGAGCTGTATTCCAATCACTCTTGATAAGATGGGACCCAGACAGCCACCCTCCTCCCACAAGGGAACAGAAGATCCTTCACCCACAATGATGGCTTGAATTTGATGCTCAGAAGTTACAAAACAGACCCAGAAACAATAAAGATGGAACTAAGCTATGCTACAACTGAGTACATTAAAAAGTAAAATGTGACAAAAAAGCAGTTCAGACAATCGAAACAGAAGAAGAATTAAATGATCAATATAAGAGCAAAAACACTTATAGTTACTTGGAGCAATGGATGCCTCAGGTCATTTAGTATCTGAGTGGAGAGCCGATTTTAGTGTTCAAGTGATACCAGTCTAGGTTCAGCAAGTCTGAATCCAGCTTATGCTATAAAATGTAGAAGTACTAGAAATTCAAAGTACATAAAATCATAAAATCACAGTCACAACAGCAAAACACTGTTTAAATAAAACAGCAATTCCCAGCTTAGAAGGGTGTAGGCCACACTCTCCCACCACAAGAGTCTAGACCACAAACTTTCCTAATGTAAAACAACTGGTTTTGGAAACCAGGTGCTTAAGCCAGAACTAAGACACATCAGCAGACAAACACAACAGGAGGGGAAGAAGACATACAAATGGTGGACAGCCATATAGGGGATGTTATAGAAGGCCTTACAAATGATATCATCCCAGGCCAGAAAGACTCAAATATTCATTCGCAGTGATGGACCTGGGGTGACCTCAATGGAGAGATGTTCTAGGCCTCCATTGGCTTGGTGGACAGAGCCAACCAGGTCAGTGAGACTTGCACACACTATAGAAGGCTTTTGTATGGGCCCCATTGCCTCATCACTGCTTCTCCCTACTTCTGCCTCCATCAGGTCCTGAAACCCATGGTTCTGGATTACTACATTGCTTCATGTCTGGGTGCCCAGAGGAGTAGAGTCACAAATTCTACCCAGTTCCTTGGTATGTAAAAGGTGGTGGAGGACTTTCTCATACTTGAATTGGGTGAGGTTTAGGTGGTCTGGGACGTATTGGACATGCAGAAAACAGAAAAACATAAGAAGGGGAATCTGAAATCTAATCCACACTAGTTTACTATTACCCAACACTCTGGTATCTTGGCCATTCGCCTTCACAGGATATGACATCATATAACCAATATCCCTTTTTATGTCAGTGCTTTTTTTTTTGGTTTGGTTTATGATTACATGGGCTGGTCTTTGTGCCACTATTACCCGGGATACTATGTACTCAAGTTATGCAAGAGTTTACATTTACCAGCATGTTATGTTTGTGGTGAATGATCCATACTTGTTTGTAGAAAAACCTAATGATGTGACAGTAAAATGTGAGAAGATGGAATGTTTAATGAACAAGGAAATACCGTTGCACTTATTGGGTCATAAGTATATACTAGGCCAACAACCACCAGGGTCTTTATAGGCCTAAACATGCAATTCAACCCAATTGTGTCCATATGCGTCATGGGCATTTATCAGGAGGGGGTATATTAATAAGGACGTTTCCAGAGGATATGTGGGGGTGATTGTCAGATTGGGCATTACTGTCCGTCTCTCATACACATGAGGGCCACACCTGGGATAAATTTCTGATTTCCCATCCATTGGTCAAGTTTATGCTTAAATAGGGTCAGGAACAAACTCTGCTGCACATGGATGTGAAGCCTGTTCCAGAGCATGTGGATCCTATGAGACTCACCAACATGTACTACTTATGTCACAAGCAAAATTTAAACTCATGGATCTACTGGTTCTTATTCTGTTCATTTTGTGTGCAAAAGGTCCATCAGAGCTAGAGTTGAGGATGCCTTGTATGTCAGGCACAGATATCAGTAACCTGTAGGAGACAGAGCATAGACATAGGGTTTTAAGGATCCATATAAGATGATGTATTTATAACCTGGATTCCCCTGGTAAGGACCCTTTGTGGGTGTTCTAGCTGTTGCATATATCTGGTCAGGTACATGCCAAAGGGGGCATTCTACTCAATGATGGTTCTGGTAAGGGCTGAACAAAAGTGGCACCATAAATTCCTTGGACCAGCAATATAAGCTGGGTGACATACAATGATTTCCTTACTACTGGCCATATGTTGGTCAAAGGCCAAATTATTGTCTGCATATGTTGCCAGATCCCTAATTACCAGGTCAACTCTGAGAGGTGTCTTATCGATGGAATAATTAGTCTGGATGGCAGTTTGATTGCAAGTATTGGTCAAAAGGAATGTAAGATCTCACAGGAATATAAAGGGAGAAATAACAGACTTACAAGAGCAAATTGTTGCAGAAGTTCACTTAGTTTTTATAAAGAAGAATTAGGTTTTTTTGCATGGGAAACTTGATAAAGTGGAAAGTGTGATAATGCAGAGAAGAAAGTAGACACAATTAAGGGACACTAAAAATTATGAGAACTAACTATTTTTTCTTGGCAGCAAAAATGGGAGATCTAGCATGAAATCAACTAGAAGCGGAATTGCTATGACGCGCAAGTCCTCTGAATTCTGTTGATATCAAGTGTATCCAAAGAAAAAAACAAATATGACATTTTAAAATTTAGAGTGTGGTGGAATACTCCACAAAGAAGTGATTATAATAATTATACCTTGCCTTGAGTTAACCCAAATGGCAAATGGAGGGGCTACTGAGAGAGCGGTCAAGTGAGGAAGACTTGTAAATCTTTAATTTATCTGAACTGGACTTAACCGAAGCAGGTGGGTCTGCATTGCTCAAAGGTATGAAGTTTGCATCTACTCATAACCCTAACACAGGTGATTTACTGTTGGGCATAAAAAGGCTTGGTAGGATGCTACACTTGAACGTTTATTTTAATAAGAAAGTTTTTTAAATAAGAATATACCAGTGTGTTAGAACTTAAGGAAGATTTATGTATTTATTGATATTTGTTTACAGTTTAAGTCCAACTGGGTCAGAGTACCCACAAGGCAGAAAAGTCCATAAAGAAATAAAAGTTAATCAATTCAACAAAAACAACCAATTAAACCAACTGAAAAAATACACGAGAGTAACAAGGGTATGTGCAACAGAGTTAGAGAAAAAAATAATTCAGATTAACATAGTTATATACAACAAAGTTAGACAATAAACAGTTTGCACAAAAAGAAAAAAAATAAGAGTTTACAATTCAAACAGTGAACAGAATAGAGTAATATAACATTATATACATATTAGACAGGTAATAAATAAGATGCATGGTTGTGTAGGAAGTAGGGAGGAATAAAGGCTGCAGATAACGTATTCAGTGAGGATTAGGAAGGTTTGGTCCAATGGACTAAGTAAAGGAATTCTAATTTTTGGCAGTTGTACAGGAGTGGTGGAATGCAGGTTGGGGCGAGTGAGTTTCATAATGGTTATCGTAAATTGTCTCAGACATTTTTCACTGTAAAAGGTTCTTTCTTACCTTTTAAGGTTTCTAACTCTATAAAATTGTTTGAGCAGGTTTTAATCAAAAAGAGAAAAAGGATGTGATTGGAATATTAAAGGTAAAAAGGTTAAATTTAGCCTAAAACTAACTGAGTGGCATTGTAGGAACTTAATAAAAATCTTTAGAAAGTTTTTTTCAAATAGATAAAGGGTGTGATTGGATGATTTTAAATAGAAGTAAATATTCAGTAATTGCTAAGATATTGCTGAAAAATAAAAAAAAAATACATGCTGCTACAGATAAATTAATTAAATGGGTTTAATGTACAACTACTGGAAAAGGGTGAAAGATGTTTAAGAAACATCTGCACCCTGTTATATATGCAATTCTCAAAATTCATAAAAATATAAAGGATCCTCCAGATAGACCGATTAAATCAGGACTAGGGCCTTATATGCAACATTTGGAGATTTTTATTGATTTTCAGTTAAAAGAACTACTGAAAGCGGTTCCAAAACATATTAAAAATACCCAACAGCTCCTAGAGTTGGGAATTAGTTTTTGTAGAAGACATTTTACTAGGTAACACTATTCATATTATTACTTTACACTTAAATTTAGCACAGCTGGGCATTGGGAGTGGTTGGAAGTTAAATGGATGAGGATCCAAGCACAAGTCTTTTAGTTTCTTTGTTAGAATTTTGTTTGCCCCAAAACTACTTTTTGTTTGCTAGTAAAGTCTGTTTACAGAAGAAAAGTACAATGAACAGTTCAATATAATAGAGCAAAGATTAATGATGGGATTTTTTGAAAGAGCAGTTTAGTATGAAATGTATTTTGTGTCTACATATACACATTTTCCCTTATTACGGAGTCAGTTTTGTAAGACAGCTGGCATATTATTATAATAGATGTCTAACTGAAAACTATTATTCCCGGAAGATTTTATTTTTTCATAAAGGAAAAACATGAATTTGAAAGAAATTTTAAGTTCTAATGTATTAGAAGAGAAAAAGATACATGATAAGGTAGGAACATTCAGATGCGGTCATTGCAAAGTTTGGCACAAACTTAGTTGTCCTGTTCCCCTTCAATAAACACACATTACATCAAATGACATTTGAAGACCTTTACTAAAACTCCATAAACATGTTTTCATTGACCAATAATATTTCAGTGATTTCATTAACCAATAATATTTCAATTTGTCACCACATAAACATCCACATTACTAGAGCAGCGTGACTCCACACACCATGACCAAGTAAGTGGCATCCATACCACTGCTCACTTATTTAACTTATCAAGCAGCATACCACCTCTCACTTTCATTTTCCAGTTATTGAATTAACCATCCAAGCAAATAAGCAGCATCCTTACCTCTGCTGCCTTCCTTTTATTTACTGAGTAGTGTCCAACTGCTCACTTGCATTTCCCAACTCATCGAAATGAACATCCAACACCAGAGGAGGAACAGAAGAGGGAAAAGCCTGCCACTCTTCTCTGTCTTCCAAGCTTATACCACACAAACCCCAATGCTCCAAAAACAGGGAGGGATGGTGGGTAGCAAGCTCACGCAAAAATGTGATTCCTTACCCAGGAGCAAGTAGTGACACAAACCAGTGAGCCACATTCCACAGAGACAAATTCTTTATTGGTTAAGCACTTTCATTCAACAGAACTTCATCAGAACAATGAACCATAACAACTACCCCTCAGAGTGTGTCACATGGTAAACTATAGCCAATAATGATACCTAAGCTATAAAATGCAGATAGTTATTCTATTTCTGAATGTATACACAAAAATTGGGAAGTGTTTTTGAAGGATGTTGATTTGGTAGAAAAAGTGGGTGATAAAACATTAGTGGTTTATAAAAAGGGTAAATCACTAAAAATCTGTTTGGAAAAGAGGTTTAAAGGTACACTATAGGTTCATAGGTGTGGACTAGGCTAATGGCCCTGGGGCCTTTACAAGCCTAGCCATAGGATTACCCTGGCATAGTGCCACCTGACCTTAGTTCCCAGTGCCTCTGTCAAGTAGAGCCATTGGTGTTATCCCCGGGGTGAATGTTCTGTTTTCTGTCCACTCATCAAGATTTCTCTTGAAGAGGGTCAGCAAGGTGCTCTGCTTGACATGTATGGGAAGTCTGTCCCATAGCATGGGCAGTCTCTGGGTTATGAACCTCTCCCTCCAGCATGTTCTGTCAATTGTGGTAATGAGGTTGAGGTCTCTGGAGTGTGTGGTCCGGAAGGATTGGGATTTCTTTAGATCTAGCATTTCTAACAGAGCTGGGTCACACATGGCTTTGTAAGTCAAGCAGAGATCGCCTCTAAGTAGGCGATATGCGACAGAGAATAGTTTGGTTTTTTGAGTCTGTCCATATAGGACAAGTGTTTAAGGCCTAGATCCTCTTTGTGAGGTAGTTTTGCGGGCTCTCCAGTTGTTGCAGGTATCTAGTGAGGTACATGCCAAATGGGGCATTGTACTTGATAATTGGCCTAATGAAGGAAGAGTAGAGGGAGACAATGACCTCTTTCTTCCTGGATGCAAAACCCTTAGTAATGAGATGTGCCACACAGAAGGACTTTTTTGATCACTACATTGCCACTGAGGTCAGAGAGAGGTTGCTGTCAATCTGTGTTCCCAGTTCTCTTATAATGCCTTCTGTGTTCAGTGGACTACCATCAATGTGGTAATTCATGGGAACCAGGTTTTTCCCAAAGGGGATGATGACGCATTTTTTGGCATTGAGCTTAAGGCCATGGTTCTGACACCAGTTGTTGGTCACTGTGAGGCCATTCTGTAGGATGTCAACATCACTTGGGAAGTTAATAATAGCTCCCAACTTGCAATAGACTGTGAATTTTGTCAGCCAGAGTCCCTTCATGTTGGCCTGGACTTCAGAGAAGTAGATACCAAACAGGATAGGATCCAGGACCGAACCCTGTGGGACTCCACTCATGACTAATCGGCAGTCTGACTTGGAGTCAGCTACTTTCACACTGTGGGTTCTATCTGTGAGCTAGTTTGCAACCCACCTAGTGATATAGGGGTTGATGCCAAGCTTAGTGAGTTTTTCTATGATTCCTGAGTGGGGAATGGTACCAAAAGTCTCGGCCAGATCAAGGTAGGCTGTATGAACCACCTTTCCTTCACCCACAGCTCTGGTGACAGACTCAAAGAAGTCGACCAAGTTGAGCAGGCATGATTTACCCTTCACAAAACCAAACTGTGTGGGATCCAGAGTTTGGAGATTCCCTATATCCTTGTTTATTAGGTCCATGATGATGTGCTCCATAGCTTTGCATATCAGACTCGTCAGGCTAATGGGGCGATAGTTCACAAGGTCTGTAGTCACTCATCCTTTGTGGAGAGGCATGACTGCAGCAGTGTGTCATTCAGTAGGGACAAAGCCTGAGGAGAGGCTGTGATTGAACAGGGCACACAGGTGAGGTGCCAGTTCACTCTGTAGTTCATGTAGAATACAGCCAGGAATATTGCCAGGTCCCATATAAGCTACATTCGTGGCCTTGGACAGTGCTGTTTTAACCTGTGCAGCAATAATACTGAGTGCCTAGCACTCTACTGTTATTGTGATTGGACCTTTGGAGGGGGGGGTAAAGCTGGCAGTGAATCTGTCGGCCAGTATTTTTGGCACTAAGAAATGTGGAAGTTGTTCTTGCTGATAGTTTCAATATCAACAATAAGATGTATAATATAAAAGGTTGCTTTTTTTGTAACACATCGAATGTTGTTTACTTAGCTCAATGTAATCAATGCTCTGCATTTTACATTGGGAAAACTAGTAGGCAATTTAAAAGGCGTATATATATATATATATATATATATACATATATATATATATATATATATATATATATATATATATATATTTATAAGCACATTTTGGATACAAAAAATAAAAAAATCCACTAATGCTCTTTATAGGCATGTTGAAAAACATGACAGTCACAGTTTTAATTTTGTAATAATCAAGCAAGTTAAAAAAGATCCGCAAAGATGGGTAACTGAAGAACATTTAGAAAAAATTGAGTTGAGATGGAAGTTAATGTTGAATGCCAACAATTACCCAGGGCTTAATGATTCTTGCTCTATTAGTTCATTATTAAAATTGAAGTTTTATGGTGCTAGTTAGGTAATTATTTGGTATTTTCTATTTTAAATTTTATTGAATGTTTATATCTATATTTACATTATATGCAATTTTGTGGTCAATTATCATTATTGGCTATATATATATATATATATATATATATATATATATATATATATATATATATATATGGGTGTGGTTGTTATGGTTCATTGTTCTGATGAAGTTCTGTTGAACAAAAGCACTTAACCAATAAAGATTTTGTCTCTGTGGAAGGTGGTTCACTGGTTTGTGTCACTACTTGTTCCTGGTTTGGTGAATTGGTTGGTTGTTGTAGATGATTCCTTACCCAATTACAATCTCCTAAAACTCCTTAAGCACCCCCCCCCCGTGCTTAGCTCATTTCCTCCCAATCTTCCTACTTTCCCATTTAACCCTTTCCTCCCACCCAACTAGGTTCCTTCCCTTCCCCTCTTAATTCCCCTTACTACTTCTACCTAGCCCCCCACCTGAAGATGTCGCTGGACAAATTGGGTTGTTACCAAACCTCATTTATTTACATGCATAAAAGATTAATGGAAGGGTACATTTTTCTAATAATTATTTTAAAATACAAGAAGTTGTTCCCATCATAGGCTCAATTTGTTCTTGTATCAAGTGGCACGTGGGATAAATGTTTACTAATTTATTTTATTTGGTATTTCTTTACCAGAAAAGTGTGGATGGTATAATATCCCATTTTCAGTGGAGGCCTTGGCAGAAAAGCTCCATGCTGACATAAATTGTTACAATTAAATAAAGACATTACAAAACTAATAAAACATACTAACTATTCACAGTGCAAATATTTAGACAGATATAACAATTTGGAAAAGAACACTGTCAACAGTTTTTCTATTTCTAGGTAATGAATTCACAATTTAAAGCAAGACTTAAGGTTAGAATAATTGTTTATTTTATGGATTGTCATCAAAGAAAATACACAGAAATGTGCTTTAGTGTCTTGGCCTAGCAATCTTTGCCCATGGGAGGGGATAATGATATAACATGTTTGTCAGTATGGAAACTTCAGTGATAATAACATTTACAACTTTATGCCCAAGGAGATTAAATCAGGAAATTAATATATGAATTGTAAGTGTTTTTATGTTAAAACATGCAGTTGTATGTTTTAATCATTTGTACGCATCTATTTCATTTTATAAGTGCTGCGTAATTAGTAAAGTGAAGGATAAAAAATACTTGATTAACTGACTTTGCACCCTTTAAAAAGGCATGTGGTTTACACGATGTCAGATCCTTTGATGGTGAATGGCCACAGTGCTAGATTGTCGCAAAATAGTAAACTAGTGTAGACAGGATTTCAAATTCCCCTTTTTTTTGTATTTGTTTATTATTCAGAGTTTTTTTCCCTGCATAAAACAAAACAGAAAACAAAAGACAGACAAAAAAAGAAACAGAAAAGACTGATGGCGAGAGACGGACAGAGAAAACAAAACGACTCGAGTGAAATATCAAATATCTTTATTTCAATGAGACAAAATTACTGTAGTAACATTTTTATTTTTGAATGTTAAATTGTCAGTGACTACATAAAACTTTCAGTTAATAATTTCATCAATAAATAGTGATGAGTACTGGTTCAGGTTTGGGTCTAGTAGCACTGCAAAGGAGTTTTATTTTTGGAATACTGCATTTCTTATACCATGACTATGTAACCATATGAATTTCTGAAATTGAATTTTATAACCCTTATGAAATAAGTACTGCATCAGTAAATAGTGACAAGTGCTGGGTCAGGTTTGTTAGTACTGCGAAGGGAGTCATCTTTGTAATAGTGTTTTTACTTTAAAAATAATGATGTGAGTTTCTGTATTTAAGCTCCATAAACCTCAATGAATCTGTGTTTACTGACCACTTATTATAGCTGTTAAGTATGACAGCCTGGTAAGGCTGCAATCTGTTGTTATATAATAATTCATTTTCATTATTTTTTTATTTTATTTCTAGGTTTTTATTTCTTTCTTGATGTTAAACCACATTTACATAGTTGCAAGTCCAGATGCTCTTGCCCCCCACCAATATCTTTTACATTTATAGGTCACCTCTCAAAAGTTAGGAAACTATGAGAAAATAAGTGAAAAAAAAGAATCAGAGACTGAAACTGAATGTGTGTGCAGTGAGCGGTCAAATAACTTCAGTATCTATTTCTAAAAGGTTTCCTTGTGCAGCTTTGGTTATTTTACCTTCCACTTTATCCTGCATTTGATAGATCTGTTGCACATCCACAAAACAAAACAAACAGCATTAGGTTTACCCGATCTAGGGACCTAAACCTTTTCAGCAACATAAATAAGAAATGTTAGAGGGACAAGTATCTAAGAGACTACTCCTTCTCTGAAACAGGCTTCACATCCATGTGAAACAGAATTCTTCCCTCTTTGAATTTAGGTGCAACTTGGACCAGAGGATTGAGAACCAGTGCCCTGGTCTGGCACCTACGTCTGTACTAGACAAAGTCAGACTATAAATGCTTGACTATCCATGCATAACCCTACTTATACCCCTTAAAACAACTCAAGAATATCGAAACTTGTCAGATGTACTTGGAAAGCATGCTGAGGCTTAAAAAGGCCCCCGAGTCATTAGCTTAATCACCAGTGAACCTATTTTATCCTGTCCTCCCTAACTTGTAAATTAGCAAATGAAACACGTAACTGTAAATGTGTACAATATTCTTCAGCTTGGACCATAAGATAATACTTATGTATAAGTTCTGGCTATAAAATAGGGAAGTTAACCATCCTGCAATAATGAAATGCTTTGTTTGCCTACAGTAAAATGAAGGAATGCTTTGCAACTAGAAAGAACCTGTAAAAAGTGTTACTGAACTACTTATAGATTCAGAGGTTCATAGAAGGTTACTAGGCTAATGGTCCTAGAGCCCTTAAAAACGTAGTCATATTTATCCCAATTCACCCCACTTTTTGTGGTTGAGTAAAGTTCACAGAAGTAAAGGTCTATGGTAGTTAATAATGACTTCATCTGTCTAGGAGGGACATCAGCACCACTGCAGGAATGAATCTGTGGTCACTCATTGATCTAAGTTGCATTTGAAGAGGGTCAGGGAGAGGCTCTGTTTCACGAGAACTGGAAACTTGTTCCAAAGAAGTGTCAGAGTCTGGGAGATGCAGCTACCTCTCCAGCATGACCTGTTCATTTCAAAGTCTAGGTTAAGATCCCTGAAGCGAGTGACTCTCATGCAGTCTGATTTACGAATGTGTAGTTTTCCATCAGTGGCAGGTCACAGACTGCCCTGTAAGCCAAGTACAGGTAACCCCTTAGCAACTTTTAGGCAACAGAATACAGTGACAGGCTTTCAATCTTTCCATGTAAGACTTGTTTTGTGTAACCTGTAATTTTTTGATTTGAAACCTGTGTGGTCTCTCCAGTTGTTGCTGGTCTCTGGTGAGGTACATGCAAGCAGGAGCACTGTACTCAATTATTGGTCTGATGAGGGCCAAGTATAATGGAATTATAAGACCCTTAGGTCTAGATGCGATGCCTTTACTTGTAAGATGTTCATAGATTCATAGGTAGGTACTAGGCTATTGGCACTGGGGCCCATACAAGCCCAGCCAAAAAGGTACCCTGGCTTTTGCCACCCAAGAAAATTATTTTCCTGTGCCACTGTCAAGCAGAGCCACAGAGGTGATCCCCGGGGTGAATTTCCTATTTCCCAAACAATCATTTTTCTTGAAGAGTGCTAATGAGGAGCTTTGTTTTATATAGACAGGTAGTTTATTCCAGAGTATGGGAAGTCTCTGGGACAGGAATCTATCCCTCCGGCATGTTCTGTTTATTGTGGTGACATGGTTTAGGTCCCTAGAGCATGTAGCTTGGAGGGATTGGGATTTCTTTAAGTGGAGCATGTCCAACAGCTATGGGTTTGACATAGCTTCATAGGTTCATAGGTTCATACTAGGCTATCTGCCCTGGGGCAATTATAAGCCTAGCCCGATTCTGTATGGCTTACGCCACCCCTTGATTTGAGTATACTGTGCCCTTTTTAAGGTTTAGTTTACTGTGCCTCTGTCTAATAGTGACACAGGAGTAATCCCTGGGACAAACCTACGATCCCCCATCCACTTATCGAGATTCTTCTTGAAGAGATTCAGTGAGGTGCTCTGCCTCACATGAACTGGAATTCTATTCCAGAGCGAAGGGAGCCTCTGGGTTATGAACCTGTCCCTCCAGCAAGTTCTATTTATTTCTGTGCTGAGGTTCAAGTCCCTCGAGCGTGTGGCTCTAAGGGATTTAGATTTACTGAGGTGGAGCATGTCCATTAATTCTGGATTTGACATAGCTTTGTATGTCAGGCATAGATCGCCTCAAGTAGGCGGTATGCAACTGAGTAGAGCTGGAGTTTTTAACCGAGCAGTATATGGCATCTGTTTGAGACCATTGATCCTCTTGGTGAGATACTTTTGGGGTCTTTCTAATTGCTGCAGGTGTCGGGTAAGGTACATCCCAAAAGGGGCATTGTATTCTATGATGGGCCTGATGAGGGATGAATAAAGGGCACGATTACCTCTCTTGATCTAGATGTGAAACCCTTCGTGATGAGGTGGGCTATGTAGAAGGTCTTTCTAACCACTTTGGCAATGTGGTTTTCAAAGGAGAGATTGCTATCAACTTGGGTCCCCAGGTCCCTAATAACTTTTCTGTACTTAATGGGTTTCCGCCTATGTGGTAATTTGTGGGCACATTGTTTTGCCAAAGGGTATGACTATACATTTTTTGGCATTTAGCTTTAAACCATGGTGCTGGCACCAGTTATCTGTCTCTGTGAGACCTTTTTGAAGGATGTTTGTGTCAGCTGGAGAGTTGATTATGGCGCCCAGTTTGCAGTCATCTGCGAACTTGGTGAGCCATAGTCCTCCCACATTTGCCTGTACCTCGGAAAAGTATATACCGAACAAGAGTGGTCCCAGGACAGAACCCTGTGGGATGCCACTTGTGACCGGTTTCGAGTCTGACATGGCTCCAGCAACTCTCACTCTGTGGGTTCTGTCTTTGAGCCAGTTTGCGACCCATCTTGTGACATAGGGGTTTATATTTAAGCTGGATAGCTTATCTATGATGCCCGACTGGGGTATTGTGTCAAATGCCTTTGCAAGGTCCAGATAGGCTGTGTGGACTACCTTCCCTTCATCTATGGCTTTGGTGACTGTTTCAAAGAAGTCAACCAGGTTCAAAAGGCAGGATCTGCCCTTGACAAAGCCGAACTGGGTAGGATCAAGTGTCTGTAGGTCCCCAATGTCTTTGTTTATGAGCTCCATGATGATCCTCTCCATAGCCTTGCAGACTAAGCTAGTCAGGCTTATGGGGCGATAGTTTCCGGGGTTCGTAGAGGCTCCACCTTTGTGGAGTGGGACCACTGTTGCTGTACACCATTCTGTGGACACATATCCTGTAGTGAGGCTGAGATTGTATAGCTGTTTTATTTGAGGGATTAGTTCCTCTTGTAGTTCATGTAGGACGCAACCTGGGATGCCATCTTGGAAGCAGTGTTTTTTGCTTTTGAGAGGGCAGCCTTCACCTGAGCATCTGAGATGTTTGGGAGGCAGCCCTCTGCCGGGATAGATACTTGCTCTTTTGGGGGGGGGGGGGGAGAAGTATGCACTGAACTTGTCTGCCAGGATATTGGCGATGTCTGTGGGTTCAGTGTATTTTTTGTCATTTACAATCAACTCAGAACAAGTCTGGGAGTTGCATCCCAGGTTTCTAACATAACTGAAAAAATCCTTATGATTGTCTTTGGTGTCCTGTGCAATTTTTCTCTTAAAGCTGGCCTTGGAGGATTTTATGAGGGATCATAATTTTTTGCTAGTACTGATCAGAGATGCCTTCCCTATTAGGGATTTTGCTCTATCATGTAGTAGCTTCCTCCTTCTGTTGTACAGTTTATTTATGGCAGGGGTCCACCAGACTGGACGCCTGCCTTTGGATGATTGGGTCTTGGTTTTGTTTGGGATAGCATGATCCATTCATTCCTGGAGATGTCCGTAGAATGCATTTATATAGGATTCTGCAGTTTGGGCTGTAGTTTCCACTGGCCCTGGGGCCTTGAAGGATTACACTTCGGTTTTGAGAAGTGAGAAGTTCGCTTTTGAGAAGTTTTTCACTGTGGTTTTCTGGGCTGGGGGTGGGGTCGGGATGTGGACATCCAGTGAAATTAATTTATGGTCTGATCTTACCAATGAGGGATATACTTCTGGTGTGGAGCATAGAGTCCCCATGTTGGTAATGATCAGGTCTAGTATGTTGTCCCCTCTTGTGGGAGTGGTGACTAGTTGTTCCATAGCATTTGAGTTTATAATTTCCAGGAATCTTTGGGCTAAGGTGCTGGGGCTTGAGTAGTGCTTCCAGTCAATGTTTGGGTAGTTGAAGTCGCCCAATATAATGGTGTTCGGAGAGATCTTCATGTTCTCCAATGTTTTCAGGAAAGCTGAATGGGATTCCTGACTTTGAGAGGGTGGTCTGTAGGATGCTATAAACCGAAAAGCAGTCTTGCCCACTGTTAGTTGCACATGGATGGTCTCCGATGCCGTGCAATGCCACTAACCTGGAGGTGTGGATATCCTTGATAAATATAGAAACTCCCCCTCCTTTTGTGGTTTGGTCCGGGTTTTGGGGCCGAAAAGCATGATATGAGGTATAGCCTGGTAGTGCTGGGGTGCTCTCTGGAGCCTTGAACCAGGTTTCTGTCACTGCACAGATATCGATGTTCTCCATACTGAGGAGAGCTTCGAGTGCGTGCATCTTGAGGTTAAGACTTCTGGCGTTTAGCAGCATTATCCTTAGTTTCTTGTTCCTTGTGTTGTCTATGGGGGTGGGTTTGACTTTTGAGCCTTGCCTAAAAAAGGCACTATGGGGGTGGCAAGAGCCTTTGCCAATATCCGAAAGCCCAGTGGTGACAGGTGCAAGCCGTCCCTAGCGAAGCAACATGGCTTGTCGAGCATGTCATCTCAGGCTGACAGACACTGGATCCCCTTTGAATGACACCAAAATTTTAGCCAATTGTTAAAATCGATCATTTTGTCTTTGTACTGTGGCATCATTCTAGGTGAGGGTAAGATGCTGCTCAAGGTCAGGGTCATACCAGCCTGGGCTACATGATCAGAGAGCTCCCCTATGTCTCTTTTCATGTAGTCCAGGGAGGTACGTCTCAGGTCATTCACATCAGCATGTACAATGACTGAGTCATATTTGTATTTGCTTTGGAGTGACCTGAGTGCTTGCGTTATGTGTCAGATCCTAGCACCCGACAGGCAGCTCACCGTGACCTTCTTTTTATTCAGCCTGGTGAGCGGGACGTCAGTGTGTCTGACAATAGAGTCACCTATAACAAGAGTATCAGGTGTGTTATTCAGCCTTAAGGGCTGTGGCTGCTTGGCACACTGACTTTGTGGGTTATGTGTTGTGTGTGTTTTGTTTTGAGGTAGCGTTTGCTTGGATGTCTGCTTTGGAGGTCTCTGTTGCTTAGGTAGATTTTTATTTAGAGCCTTCGAGTATGTTTTTGTGTATTTATGTGTTTGGTTCACTGATGTGGTGGGACTATGTGATACTGGAATTGTGTTGTGTGAGGTTACCTTCTCCTCCTGACTGGTTACACCAGTTTTGAGATGAGAGAGCTCAGCCTCCAGTTTGGCTAAATAGTTGCATCTCTCACATATATTTGAACCTGTTTGGAGGAGGAGAGGGTTGTCCGTGTACATGAGACAGTTGTAACATTGCCTCAAAATTCCCAGATTCACCAGCTGGACTGGAGAGGAAACCACTGACTGACCTTTGGACATGCTAGAGTAATAAGGAAACTGAATTTAAGACGGACCAATAGAGGACAGGGTAATCGTAGAGAGTATAAGAGTAAGTAGTGCTTATGGTTTAATAGTGATAACTTGTAGGATTACTTAATTGGACCAGTGAAGGGCCTTAGAATGAGAATATGGTGTTTAAATTGAGAGATAGAGCAGTTCTAAGGGAAAAAGTGAAGAGCAGACTTTGTGGAGCCAGGAATAGTTTAAACCCAATTAGGTGGCGCTGCCCATTGTTGCGCTATGCTCAAAACCGCGCAAAAGAGGGTTTTAAGAGAGGAAGATGAAGGAGTTTTGGAATTGACCCAGAATGGCCAATAAAACTACAGTTTCAAGTCAGTAACCACTCCCACAGGGGCAGGCAGGCTGCTCAATGTTTTTCACTGCCACTGATCAACAGAGAGACTTTCCTTTAGCCCAAGCAAAAAATGGCCTCACAGAAACTTACAAACAGTTCAAGAACAGCAAGCCTGTAACTGAACTTTTTTAAATCTCAGAAAAGTGGGAAAAAAGCATGATTTTTTTTTTTGTTTTTTCAGAGATAGCAGAGGTTAACAAGTATCAGCAAGTTATAACAGTGCAGTAAATGACCCCACACAAGAGTGCTAGGCCAAAGACAGATAAAATGCAAGTTTTGAGAAAAAAAATGATTTTAAAAATAAGTGCAAACAGGAAATTCAGTAAACAGCTCTAGGTTGTGCTCTAAATACAGTTACTAATGCAGAAATCAAATTAAACAAGCCAGAAAATGCTCAAAATAGGCGGCTATGCAGAAAAACTTAGCAAATAAACAGAGGAAAAATACTTAAAGTCTCAAAAGTGGCTCCTTTCTTCTCTCAGCGTTTTCTCCTCTTGGTGGGTGCTTCACCAACAGCCAACAAGCCTGAAAAGACGCCAAAACCACGAGGCAACCAGGTTTTAAGAGAGGAAGATGAAGGAGTTTTGGAATTGACCCAGAATGGCCAATAACTACAGTTTCAAGTCAGTAACCACTCCCACAGGGGCAGGCAGGCTGCTCAATGTTTTTCACTGCCACTGATCAACAGAGAGACTTTCCTTTAGCCCAAGCAAAAAATAGCCTCACAGAAACTTACAAACAGTTCAAGAACACTTTGTATGTTAGGCAGAGATCACCTCTGAGTAGGTGATATGCGATGGAGTAAAGCTGGAGTTTTTTGAGACAGTCAGCGTAGGGCATCTGTTTGAGGCCGGTAATCTTATTTGTGAGGTATTTCTGCGGCCTTTCCAGTTGTTGGAGATGTCTTATGAGGTACATACCAAAACGGGCGTTGTACTCTATAATGGGTCTAATGAGTGATGAGTAGAGGGGAACAATGACCTCTTTTTTTCTGGATGAGAAACCTTTTGTAATGAGGTGTGCCACATAGAAGGATTTCCTGACTACTGTGGCAATGTGATTATCAAAGGAGAGACTACTGTGTCCACCTGTGTCCCAAGGTCTCTTATCACACTTTTGGTATTAAGTATACTACCACCTATGTTGTAGTTCATGGGTACAAAGTTTTTACCAAAGGGGATGACAATGCACTTTTTGGCATTGAGTTTGAGGCCATGGCTTTAACACTAGGCATCCGTCTCAGTGAGGCCCTTTTGTAGGATGTCCACATCGTTAGGAGTTTCGATTATGGCTCCTAGTTTGCAGTCATCTGTGAACTTTGTTAGCCAAAGACCTTCTGTGTTAGCCTGTACTTCAGAGAAGTGGATACCAAACAGGAGAGGACCCAGGACTGAACCCTATGGTACTCCACTTGTCACTGGTCTGAAGTCTGATTTGGAGTCTGCTACTTTCACAGTGTGGGTTCTGTCAGTGAGCCAGTTGGCAACCCATCTTGTGACATAGGGATTTATACCTAGTTTAGTGAGTTTATCTATAATTCCAGAGTGGGGAATGGTGTTAAAAGCCTTGACAAGATCTAGATAGGCTGTGTGAACCACCTTACCCTTGTCTACGGCTTTGGTGACTGCTTCAAAGAAGTCTATCAGGATTAGGAGACATGATCTGCCTTTTACAAACCCAAACTGGGTGGGATCCAGAGTTTGGAGATTACCAATGTCTTTGTTTATATGTTCCATGATGATACATTCCATGGCCTTGCAGACCAGGCTAGTCAGGTTAATCTGTAAGGTAAACACCTTAACCATTATGCCATCCTCCCACAAAGTTTTTGGCTCATAGGTTCATAGATTAGTACTAGGCTAACTGCCCTTGTGAGCCATTTTAAGTCTAGCCAATTATCCCTAGTGAGACTCGAACCCTGCACATTGTGTTTATAAGGCAAATTCCTTAATCATTAGGCCACCCTCCCAACCCAAATAAACAGCCATGCAGGTCTCGAACCTAGGACCCTATACACTATAGTCACAGTAGTTAACCACCAAGCCATCATAGAAGTGGGGTGGTAGTTCCCGGGGTCTGTGGTTGCTCCCCCCTTGTGGAGTGGGATAACCGTTGCTGTGTGCCAGTCAGCAGGCACAAAGCCTGAGTTGAGGCTATGATTGAACATGGTACTTAGGTGGGGTGCCAGTTCGTTCTGTAGTTCGTGTAGAACGCAGCCTGTGATGTTATCTGGCCCCATGGATGCTATGTTCTTGGCTTTGGAGAGTGTGGTTTTTACCTGTGTAGCCATGATTACAGGAACTTTGCATTCTTCTGGTATAGAGATGGGCTCTTTAGGAGGTGAGAGGGGGGTAAAGTTAGCACTGAACCTATCTGCCAGGATGTTGACAATATCAGTTGGGTCTGTATATTTAGTGCCATTGTGCTGTAACTCAGAGCAGATCTGAGTGTTGCCATTCAGATTCTTGACATAGCTATAGAATGCTTTGTGGTTGTCTTTAGAATCAGTGGCAATTTTATTTTCGTAACTAGCTTTGGAGGATTTTATCAGGGATCGCAGCTTCTTACTGAGGCTGACCAGGGAGCTCCTCCACTCGTGGGATTTTACTCTCTTTTGCAAGAGTTTCTTCCTTCCGTTGTATAGTTTATTTATGGCAGGGGACCACCAGATTGGTTTCCTTTTTTTGGAGGATAGCGTCTTGGTTCTGTTTGGGATAGCACAATCCATGCACTCATGTCAGTGCTTATAAAGTGCAACTGTGTAGGATTCAGTAGTCGTAACTGTATTGTCCATCTGCATGGGTGTCATGAAGTTCACCACTTCTGTCTTAAGAAGCATGAAGTTGGCTTTGGAGAAATGTTTTATTATGGTTTCCTTAATGGGGGGGGGGGGTGGAGGCAGGATGTGGATATCTAGGGTAATTAGCTTATGGTCGGATCGGACCAATGAGGCATTGACTTCAGGTGTGGAACACCAGTCACTCATATTGGTAATGATTAGATCTAGGATATTGTTGCCCCTGGTGGGGGTGTGGATAAGTTGATCCAGGGCATTGGAGTTTATGAATTCCAGAAAGCGCTGAGAGGAGTTGGTACATGAGTAGTTTTCCCAGTTAATGGTGGGGTAGTTGAAATCGCCCATTATTAGGGTGTTTGGTTGAACCCTAATATTTTCCAGTACATCAAGAAAAGAGGAGTGGGAATCCTGGGGCATGGTGGGTGATCTGTAGCAAGCTACAATTTGGATTGCAGTTTTGCCCAGAGTTAGTTGCACTTGGATAACCTTGGCTGCATTATGCTGAGCAACTATCCTGGAGGTGTGGATATCCTTAATGAATATGGATACACCTCCGCCTTTGGTGTTCCGGTCCAGGTTACATGGCCGAAAAGTGTGGTATGAGTTATAGCCTGGTAGTGCAGGGGTGCTCTCTGGAGCCTTGAACCAGGTCTCAGTCACTGCACAGATATCAACTGCAGAACAAAACGTTGCGAGGAAAATCAACCGTTGTAGTACGTAACTGTGCTATCTTCTCTGGCAACTTATGAGGAAACACAGTACGTTGCGACCACAATTACATTTATTGAATAACACAAAGTAAAACAGCAATATACAATCTTAAAACTTGAGTTAAGCGCTTTCACCTATACATAGTAGGCTTCTTCAGAACTCATACATTTGAAATAAGCGCCATTTTAAATAAACTTTTAGGCGCGAAACTGGGCTAACTAAACAGCTGGTATTTAAAGTGATACTGTGCTTTTTAATAAATATTACAACTTTAAAAATCACAACATTGAAATTAAAAACAATTATATTAAAAACAATTATATTATAAGCTCCAAATCCCATCAATTCTAATCTATATATTCACCTGTATGTTCATTTGGGACCACAATGTTTGTTGTTACACATATGTTTTTCTTTCTAATAATATTAAAAAATATAAAAAATAACAGCCATAATGTATGAATAAAATGAATATTAATTATTAAATCTAAATAAATGAATGTTATGAAATTAGGGGCTCTATTGTTTCCTTTGTATTAAACTTGTAAACATTTGTGATTAAAAATAAAATTAATCTGTATTCCATATGAAATGTATAAAATTATGCATAAATGTCTGAATGTCAATCTGCGATATTCAAAAAGTGCAATTTAATATAGAAGCATTATAACCTAATGTTAAATATTGGAATTCATATATTGCTTCTTATATGTTAAAATATTATTATAAATATAAATAACAATAAATATTATAAATTTGTAAAAAATTTTTTAAAAAATAAATATTATAAATTAAAAAAAATTTTCTTAAAAAGTTTTTTAAGAAAAAGAAATATTATTATTAATAATGTACTCACGTTAATTAGGAGGGTGTATGTTAAATGTGATGACCATAATAACTGATCTAAATAAATATATTATATATAATAAATTCATTTTGTCAATAGGGGTTTAATAGCTATAGTGTCATTTAATCCTGGTGGGGTGGTAGCGTCTGTGTAAAGTTGCCACCATATTTCTCTATAACTTAAAACATCTTTGATGTTGCCTCCTTTGGGATCATATTTAACCTGTTCTAATATGGCAAATTTGAAACTGTGTTCAACACCAAAAACTTCCACATGTCTATACAAGGCATTATTTATATCTTTCCTTTTAATACAATATGAATGGTCATAAATTCTTCGTTTAAATGCCCTCTCAGTTTTGCCAATGTAGTAAGCTGAACATACTTCACACTTGGCAATATAGACAATATTTGGTGTATTGCAATTCCCTTTTACTGGTCTGATTTTAGTCCCATTACAATTGTCCAATACCATTTCTGTATGGCACAAAATATATCTACACTGATTACACTTCCCACATTTATTAGTGAATGTAGGCACCCCACCTATAACACTCTTGTTGTTTGACATTTTACCAGTTTCCAAAACCTTTTTCAAATTGTGGGTCATTTTGTACACTATTTGGGGCCTATCTCCTACAATCTGGGATAATTCAGGATTTACTAAAAATATTTTCCAGTTATTGAACAATATTTCTTTAATTATGTTGACACATGGAGTATAGGGTAATATACATGCCATATTGTATTTGCTTGTGGATTTTGCAACAGAGTCAAAAACACTGTGTGAAATTTCTCCCAAAATTGGAAGATACTTGTAATCCCTTTGGGAAATCACATACTTTTTAACATCTTCTAACATAATTTTGTTATATTTTTTCTCTGTAAACATTTTGGTAATATAGTCAACCTCTACCAAAAAGTCCTCATATCTAGAGGTCATTCTAGCCGCTCTAATGAGCTGGCCTTTGAAAATATTACGAAGCATTCTCCTTGGGTGATTGCTATCATATTGTAAATAGTCGTTAGAGAAAGTACTCTTTCTATATATGTTAGATTTAAAGCCTTCCTCATCATGTGTAACTAATGTGTCCAGATATGGTAAGCCTTCTTTACCTATTGAATAAGTAAATTTCAAAAAACTGCTACTATTGTTAATAAAGGTAAAAAATTTTTTTAATTTGTCTATATTACCTTTCCATAGAATGTATATGTCATCCAAGAAGCGAGTGTAATGGGAAATATAAGTAAAATACTTGTTCTTAAAGAGTATTTCCTCTTCCCAATACAACATGACTAAATTAGCAAAAATTGGAGCACTAGCTGAACCCATTGCCACTCCTTTGCATTGTTTATAATGTTCACCTTCAAATAATATAAAATTATTCTCCAATACTAAAGACATACAGTCCATAATCAAACATAACCTATCCCAATTAATATTCATGTGTTTTCTTATACTTTCACAAAACATCTCTAAACCTTCTTTACTGGGTATACTGGAAAAAAGATCTATAACATCTATAGTCACATAATACATATCTGAGACTTCTAAGGTCATCGGAAATTTTAAGTAAAAATCCCATGAGTCTTTAAGTAAATGGGGGATATCGTTATATATATCTTTAAGCCAAACATCAACTAATTTACCCAAAGGAAAAGTATTTGCTTTACTGCCTGACACTATTGGTCTAAAAGGCGGGTTGGTTGGATCTTTATGTATTTTTGGAATGCCCACCAGGGTCGCCATTTTAGGATACTGTACCTTTAAAAATTGTATAAATCATTGTCAATACGATTATCAATCCAAAATTCTTCCAAATATGAATTAATTCTCTGGTGGGCAATATTAATTTCATTCAATGAAATCGTAGAATAGTTACCTGTTTCAGTTAATATGGTATGTATTTTGGAAATATATTCAATTTGATCAAATATAACTATCCCCCCTCCCTTGTCTGGCTTCATTATACGTATATTTTTGTTGTGTCTGAATTTAGTCAACTCATCTCTTTCATCTTTAGATAAGTTATCTCTAAATTTAGTTTTGTTCCTTGAGTTAGCTAATTTATATAAGTCTCTGTGGACTTGTTACTCAAATAATTCAACCACAGGGTTCATATAAGGCACAAAGGTGCTTTTAGATTTTAATATTTTAGTCTCCCCTAGTGTATTTGGTTCATTTAGTTCTTTCTTCTTGCTATTGTGGAACATAATAGACAAGTTGAGTTTCCGTGTGTATAATTTAGTCTCTATCAAATGGTCAACCAAATTATATTTGGGGGTGGGAATAAATTTCATTCCCCTTGACAGTAATTTATAATGGACATCTTCTACCTTAAAATTAGTAAAAGTGTAAATTTTGAATTCACCTGAATGGTTATTTCCATCATCCTTCCCAATAACTTCATTCATCTCAACGTCTCTTTCACTGTTGTTATTATGCATTGTCAATTCCAATTCTTCCCCCTCCATCTCTTTTGATGTAAATTCTGGCCTTGGTTGACATAATCTTTCCTGTAACCTGATTTTTTTCCAGTATTGTGGGTTCCAATTCCTCTGAAAATTTGATTTATAATATTGCTCATCATCAAAACCCTCAAAATCGACTCTCTCAAAGTGTTGTCTCCCTCCTACCTCTTTAACACCTTTGTATCTGTTAGGGTTGTCGTCATTTGGAGTTAGTCTATCATTCACTTCTTTATTCCATCTATAAGCCCTGTTTTCCTTGTACTGCAATATATCCCTATTTATTTTTACTTTTCCTTTCATGTACTAATTTGACTTTTTATCGACAATGGTAAATTGTTTTCTATATAAATTTTTCCATTCATCGAATAATAAATCACCCTCAATCACACCATTCAATTTCTCTACCTCACTTATCAAATGTAATAACATTTCATCGTTGTATTTTATCAACATCTTCATAAATTTAAAACCACATTCATCAAAAAATTCATTAAAATCTTTGGTGACATCATCATTCATCACAATTCCTAATGGTACTTTGAAAAAGCGTAGTCCCATAGGGACTATATTCAAAGTAAGACATTTATGCAAATAAGCATTCTCAATTTTTGTGTTGTCCAATCTGGTCATTAGATTCCCCATCTTATATATTTTTTCCTTTAAAGATAAATTTCTTCCCCCATTGTCAGTAGGGAATCTTTCTTTCCCCTTAAAATCATCAAAGTTACAGTCACTAAACAAAAAATTGTTTAAATCATACTCATTGTTTTTCTTCCCCTGATTCGTTTTATTTGTATTGGTTTTAGTTTCAGTACCTTTGTTAGCCATTAATGCTCCAGCTGTATGAGCATAAGTTTTTACTGGTTTAACACGTTTCTGCTTGGCCCCATTCCGCATCATCAAATCATCGTCCTCCTCAAAGTCGTACACAGAAAAGTCAAAGGTAAATCCCGTAGAATTCAACCTGTTATCATCCGTAACAAGTTTCGCACATTGCCCAGCTGGTAAATCAATGTCCACACTATCGGCGGACAAGTTCTTATTTAGTCTAGGAAAAATACCCTCGGTAAAATTGTCCAAAGAAGAATTCAACGAAAAGTTAATGTTTTTACGTTTTGAAACTGCTCCTAAATCAACAGACTGTGCACAAAGAGCAGAACGGACACTGGTGTTACTATTAAGCGTACGGTCCTGCCGTCCGCTAACTGCAGGTTGCAAATTCGATGTTAAATCGCTACCTTTCAAGTTGGTCTGCTCACTACCGGTTGCCCTAATGTCCTTCCTCTTACTGCTGATGGTTTCGGTATTACTTCCGTTACTTGCACCAAAAGTTTTAAATTGATTTTCGACTTTGGACATGAAAGCGGATAACGTTTCAGTTAGTTGTTTGATTTCACCTCTTAATTCGGCCAACTCACCGGATTGTGTGATACTGTTGGTACGATTCGAGGTTTCCAAATGAACTGCGGTCGGCTGTACTGATGTCTCCTCCATAGCAACTGCAGAACAAAACGTTGCGAGGAAAATCAACCGTTGTAGTACGTAACTGTGCTATCTTCTCTGGCAACTTATGAGGAAACACAGTACGTTGCGACCACAATTACATTTATTGAATAACACAAAGTAAAACAGCAATATACAATCTTAAAACTTGAGTTAAGCGCTTTCACCTATACATAGTAGGCTTCTTCAGAACTCATACATTTGAAATAAGCGCCATTTTAAATAAACTTTTAGGCGCGAAACTGGGCTAACTAAACAGCTGGTATTTAAAGTGATACTGTGCTTTTTAATAAATATTACAACTTTAAAAATCACAACATTGAAATTAAAAACAATTATATTAAAAACAATTCTTTTTTGGACAATTTTACCGAGGGTATTTTTCCTAGACTAAATAAGAACTTGTCCGCCGATAGTGTGGACATTGATTTACCAGCTGGGCAATGTGCGAAACTTGTTACGGATGATAACAGGTTGAATTTTACGGGATTTACCTTTGACTTTTCTGTGTACGACTTTGAGGAGGACGATGATTTGATGATGCGGAATGGGGCCAAGCAGAAACGTGTTAAACCAGTAAAAACTTATGCTCATACAGCTGGAGCATTAATGGCTAACAAAGGTACTGAAACTAAAACCAATACAAATAAAACGAATCAGGGGCAGAAAAACAATGAGTATGATTTAAACAATTTTTTGTTTAGTGACTGTAACTTTGATGATTTTAAGGGGAAAGAAGGATTCCCTACTGACAATGGGGGAAGAAATTTATCTTTAAAGGAAAAAATATATAAGATGGGGAATCTAATGACCAGATTGGACAACACAAAAATTGAGAATGCTTATTTGCATAAATGTCTTACTTTGAATATAGTCCCTATGGGACTACGCTTTTTCAAAGTACCATTAGGAATTGTGATGAATGATGATGTCACCAAAGATTTTAATGAATTTTTTGATGAATGTGGTTTTAAATTTATGAAGATGTTGATAAAATACAACGATGAAATGTTATTACATTTGATAAGTGAGGTAGAGAAATTGAATGGTGTGATTGAGGGTGATTTATTATTCGATGAATGGAAAAATTTATATAGAAAACAATTTACCATTGTCGATAAAAAGTCGAAATTAGTACATGAAAGGAAAAGTAAAAAAATAAATAGGGATATATTGCAGTACAAGGAAAACAGGGCTTATAGATGGAATAAAGAAGTGAATGATAGACTAACTCCAAATGACGACAACCCTAACAGATACAAAGGTGTTAAAGAGGTAGGAGGGAGACAACACTTTGAGAGAGTCGATTTTGAGGGTTTTGATGATGAGCAATATTATAAATCAAATTTTCAGAGGAATTGGAACCCACAATACTGGAAAAAAATCAGGTTACAGGAAAGATTATGTCAACCAAGGCCAGAATTTACATCAAAAGAGATGGAGGGGGAAGAATTGGAATTGACAATGCATAATAACAACAGTGAAAGAGACGTTGAGATGAATGAAGTTATTGGGAAGGATGATGGAAATAACCATTCAGGTGAATTCAAAATTTACAATTTTACTAATTTTAAGGTAGAAGATGTCCATTATAAATTACTGTCAAGGGGAATGAAATTTATTCCCACCCCCAAATATAATTTGGTTGACCATTTGATAGAGACTAAATTATACACACGGAAACTCAACTTGTCTATTATGTTCCACAATAGCAAGAAGAAAGAACTAAATGAACCAAATACACTAGGGGAGACTAAAATATTAAAATCTAAAAGCACCTTTGTGCCTTATATGAACCCTGTGGTTGAATTATTTGAGAAACAAGTCCACAGAGACTTATATAAATTAGCTAACTCAAGGAACAAAACTAAATTTAGAGATAACTTATCTAAAGATGAAAGAGATGAGTTGACTAAATTCAGACACAACAAAAATATACGTATAATGAAGCCAGACAAGGGAGGGGGGATAGTTATATTTGATCAAATTGAATATATTTCCAAAATACATACCATATTAACTGAAACAGGTAACTATTCTACGATTTCATTGAATGAAATTAATATTGCCCACCAGAGAATTAATTCATATTTGGAAGAATTTTGGATTGATAATCGTATTGACAATGATTTATACAATTTTTTAAAGGTACAGTATCCTAAAATGGCGACCCTGGTGGGCATTCCAAAAATACATAAAGATCCAACCAACCCGCCTTTTAGACCAATAGTGTCAGGCAGTAAAGCAAAGACTTTTCCTTTGGGTAAATTAGTTGATGTTTGGCTTAAAGATATATATAACGATATCCCCCATTTACTTAAAGACTCATGGGATTTTTTACGAAAATTTCCGATGACCTTAGAAGTCTCAGATATGTATTATGTGACTATAGATGTTATAGATCTTTTTTCCAGTATACCCAGTAAAGAAGGTTTAGAGATGTTTTGTGAAAGTATAAGAAAACACATGAATATTAATTGGGATAGGTTATGTTTGATTATGGACTGTATGTCTTTAGTATTGGAGAATAATTTTATATTATTTGAAGGTGAACATTATAAACAATGCAAAGGAGTGGCAATGGGTTCAGCTAGTGCTCCAATTTTTGCTAATTTAGTCATGTTGTATTGGGAAGAGGAAATACTCTTTAAGAACAAGTATTTTACTTATATTTCCCATTACACTCGCTTCTTGGATGACATATACATTCTATGGAAAGGTAATATAGACGAATTAAAAAATTTTTTTACCTTTATTAACAATAGTAGCAGTTTTTTGAAATTTACTTATTCAATAGGTAAAGAAGGCTTACCATATCTGGACACATTAGTTACACATGATGAGGAAGGCTTTAAATCTAACATATATAGAAAGAGTACTTTCTCTAACGACTATTTACAATATGATAGCAATCACCCAAGGAGAATGCTTCGTAATATTTTCAAAGGCCAGCTCATTAGAGCGGCTAGAATGACCTCTAGATATGAGGACTTTTTGGTAGAGGTTGACTATATTACCAAAATGTTTACAGAGAAAAAATATAACAAAATTATGTTAGAAGATGTTAAAAAGTATGTGATTTCCCAAAGGGATTACAAGTATCTTCCAATTTTGGGAGAAATTTCACACAGTGTTTTTGACTCTGTTGCAAAATCCACAAGCAAATACAATATGGCATGTATATTACCCTATACTCCATGTGTCAACATAATTAAAGAAATATTGTTCAATAACTGGAAAATATTTTTAGTAAATCCTGAATTATCCCAGATTGTAGGAGATAGGCCCCAAATAGTGTACAAAATGACCCACAATTTGAAAAAGGTTTTGGAAACTTGTAAAATGTCAAACAACAAGAGTGTTATAGGTGGGGTGCCTACATTCACTAATAAATGTGGGAAGTGTAATCAGTGTAGATATATTTTGTGCCATACAGAAATGGTATTGGACAATTGTAATGGGACTAAAATCAGACCAGTAAAAGGGAATTGCAATACACCAAATATTGTCTATATTGCCAAGTGTGAAGTATGTTCAGCTTACTACATTGGCAAAACTGAGAGGGCATTTAAACGAAGAATTTATGACCATTCATATTGTATTAAAAGGAAAGATATAAATAATGCCTTGTATAGACATGTGGAAGTTTTTGGTGTTGAACACAGTTTCAAATTTGCCATATTAGAACAGGTTAAATATGATCCCAAAGGAGGCAACATCAAAGATGTTTTAAGTTATAGAGAAATATGGTGGCAACTTTACACAGACGCTACCACCCCACCAGGATTAAATGACACTATAGCTATTAAACCCCTATTGACAAAATGAATTTATTATATATAATATATTTATTTAGATCAGTTATTATGGTCATCACATTTAACATACACCCTCCTAATTAACGTGAGTACATTATTAATAATAATATTTCTTTTTCTTAAAAAACTTTTTAAGAAATTTTTTTAAATTTATAATATTTATTTTTTAAAAAAATTTTTACAAATTTATAATATTTATTGTTATTTATATTTATAATAATATTTTAACATATAAGAAGCAATATATGAATTCCAATATTTAACATTAGGTTATACGTTTCTATATTAAATTGCACTTTTTGAATATCGCAGATTGACATTCAGACATTTATGCATAATTTTATACATTTCATATGGAATACAGATTAATTTTATTTTTAATCACAAATGTTTACAAGTTTAATACAAAGGAAACAATAGAGCCCCTAATTTCATAACATTCATTTATTTAGATTTAATAATTAATATTCATTTTATTCATACATTATGGCTGTTATTTTTTATATTTTTTAATATTATTAGAAAGAAAAACATATGTGTAACAACAAACATTGTGGTCCCAAATGAACATACAGGTGAATATATAGATTAGAATTGATGGGATTTGGAGCTTATAATATAATTGTTTTTAATATAATTGTTTTTAATTTCAATGTTGTGATTTTTAAAGTTGTAATATTTATTAAAAAGCACAGTATCACTTTAAATACCAGCTGTTTAGTTAGCCCAGTTTCGCGCCTAAAAGTTTATTAAAATGGCGCTTATTTCAAATGTATGAGTTCTGAAGAAGCCTACTATGTATAGGTGAAAGCGCTTAACTCAAGTTTTAAGATTGTATATTGCTGTTTTACTTTGTGTTATTCAATAAATGTAATTGTGGTCGCAACGTACTGTGTTTCCTCATAAGTTGTCAGAGAAGATAGCACAGTTACGTACTGCACAGATATCAAGGTTCTCCATTTTAAGGAGTGCCTCAAGTGAGTGCATTTTGAGATTTAGACTTCTGGCATTGAGTAGCATTACCCTCAGTTTTTGCTTGCCTGTTCCTGTTATGGTGGTGAATTTGTCATTTGAACCTTGCCTAAAAAAGGCACTATAGGGGCGGCAAGAACCTTAACCAGTATCCGGAAACCCAGGGGTGACAGGTGCAGGCCATCTCTGGCAAAGCATCGTGGTCTGTCGACCATGTTATCCCAGGCAGACAGATACTGGATCCCTTTAGAATGGCACCAGAAGCTTAGCCAATTGTTGAAGTCAATCATTTTGTCCTTGTACTGCGGCATAATTCTGGGTGATGGCAGAATGCTACTCAGGACTAGGGTCATACCTGCCTGGGCTACAAGATTGGAGAGCTCTTTCACGTCTCTTTTCATGTAGTCCAGGGAGGTACGTCTCAGGTCGTTCATGGCAACATGGACAATGACAGAGTCATATTTGTACTTGTTGCGTAGTGACCTGAGTGCGTGGGTTATGTGGTGGATCCTGGCACCCGACACGCAGCTGACAGTAACCTTCTCCTTGTTTAGCCTGGTGAGTGGGAGATCAGTGTGCCTGACTATAGAGTCGCCTATGACTAGTGTGTTGGGTACGTTGTTTTGCCTTATTGGCTGTGGTTGAGTGGCACACTGAGTCTGCGGGCTATGTGTCATTTGGGTTGTGTTGGGGGGTGGAGGTTGCTTGCATTTCTGCTTTGGAGTTCTCTGTTGCTTGAGCAGATTATTATTGAGAGCCTCCGCAAATGTTTTTGTATTTCAATGTGTGGATTTTGGTTGTGTAGATTTAGTGAGACTATGTGATGAGTGTGGTGTGGTGCAAGTGTTTACCTTCTCCTCTTGACTGTCAAGTTCAGTCTTGATTCGACAGAGCTTTACCCCCAGTTTGGCTAGATAAGTGCATCTCTCACAGGTTGTAGTGTTGGGTGGTAGGAGGAGAGGGTTGTCTGTGTACATGAGGCAATTTCTACATTGCCCCAAGATGCCCAGATTCATCAGATAGACAGGAGAGAACACTGAGAGCTGACCCTTGGACATGCCTGAATAAAAAAACTATTTTCCTTTAGATAACTGAGGAAAGTGAGCACAAGAGCTGTTTTTCTCTAAGCAAGTGAGGAAAGTAAGTACCAAAACTGTTTTCCTCTAGGTAATGAGGAAGGTTGAGTGCTGTAGTAATTAGTAGGTTATTTAGTGCTTACAAGTTCTGAACAAGTGCTGATCATGAATAAGCAAATTCAAGTGCTAAAAGTAAGAATCTGTATCTGGACTAAACTAGTTACAGGAAAGGGGGGAAACAAATGCAAATGTTGGCTTTTAAATCAGAAAGTTGAGAGAGATGGAAAAACTGCCCAAACGGCCAATAACTACAATTTCTGGGCCAGAACCACTCCTTATGTGGTAGATAGGTTACCTAGTGCTTACCACTCCCACTGATAAGCTAGAAGGCTTCCCTCCAACACAGAAAGCTTGGGGGGGCTCAGAAGCTTACATACAGTCCTGGATACAGCAAATCTGAATCTGGACTACACTAGTTACAGGAAAGGTTTTTTTTGTTTATATATATATATATATATATATATATATATATATATATATATATATATATATATATATATATATACATATATATGTGTGTATATATAGATACAGAAAAGCAGCTAAAACAGCAGTCAAAACAATTCAAACAGTGCAAGCTAGCACACTTGAGTACGTAGCAATGTTAGACCAAACAGTTTAAAAAATGCAATTAAATTAAAAATGACTACAAACAATGCTGAAGGAGTCTATTAGGTAGAATGAGGTAAAGAGATGGAACTGGGGGGAATGTCCCAGATCAAATCTACAGTGGGGGCGGGCAACTGCAAAAGCCTCCAAATTTAAACAACAACACAGGAATAGGGAGGATGGGTATGGGAAAACCAACACCTTCAGCAGAGATCTGAAAAACGATACAGTGAAGCAAAAATAAGAGTGCACAACTCTGAAGTCAGCCAGCAATGATATAAAATTAGTCAAACAACAATTACCAGTACACAAGTCTGAAGTGCCAGAAAAATATACTCAGCTCTGTACATCTCCAGATAGTTTGAAGAGCACTCTGTCAGGACACAGGAAGGTTCCAACAATGATATGGAGACTTTTTTAATAAGAGGGTCTAATTTTATGCAAGTAATCTTTGAGATGGTCAGATAACACACAGGATACAAAACCAGTTATACCAACTTAACACACAGAGAAATACCACATAGAAGGATTTCCTTACTACTGTAGATATGTGGTGGTCAATGTTCAGGTTACTATTAACCTGTGTACCCAGATCTCGTACTACGGGGTCTACACTAACGGGGTTGCTGCCTATAATGTAATTAGGAGGAATGTCAGCTTTCGGAAAGGGACTAATAATGCATTTTATTTTGCATTTAGCTTTAATCTGCAGCTTTGGCACCAATCATTTGTCTGTGTTGACCCTGTCTGCAGTCAATTAACATCATTGGGGGACTCGGTGATTGCTCCAAATTTGCAATCATCAGCAAACTTGGTCAGCCACAGGCCGTCCAAGTTTGCCTGGACTTGTAAGAAATAAATTCCAAACAGTAAGGGGCCCAGCAGAGAACCCTGCAGTACACCACTGCTGACTGGTCTTTTGCTAGAGATGAAGGCACCCACTTTGACAGTATGTGTCCTGTCAGTGAGCCAGTTGTCTCCCCATCTGGAGTTTTGGGATTAATTCCCAATTGGGAGAGTTTCTCTACAATACCTCACTGGGGGATTGTATCAAATGCTTTGGCTAGGTCATGATATGTAGTATGCACTGTCTTTCCCTTGTCCAGGGCCTGGGTGACTTTTTCGAAGAAGTCAGCTATGTTTAACAGACATGATCTAGCTTTAACGAATCCAAACTAGTTTGGGTCTAGGGTTACAATATTACTTATGTCCTTTTTTATAAGGTCCATAACAATTCTTTCCATGACCTTGCAGATGAAGCTAGTCAAGCTTATGGACCTATAATTACCAGGGTTGGTCAATGGTCCACCTTTGTGCAGGGGGATTACTGTTGCTGTCATCCATTCCACCAGAATATTGTTAGTTCACAGACTGTGGTCAAACAGGGATCCAAGTAGGTCTGCTAGGTCATGTTTTAAGTTGTTTAAAAGTCAACCTGGGATGTTGTCTGGTCCCACTGATACCATGATTTTGACCTTGGAGATCACCAAGCTGACCTCCTCTCTTGAGATAATAGGCTTAGGAATGGTGGCAGGTAAACTTTGGGGGATGACTGGAGGGGACGGGGTGTCATGTTTGCTCCACATCTATCAGGAGCTATCCACAACCAGTTCAGCACATAGCTGGTTATTTTGTTTTAGAATTCGGACATAGTTAAAGAATGCCTTGTGTTTATAGAGCTGTACGTTCATAGAAGATTAACAGGCCAATGTCCCTAGGGCCTTTACAATCCTAGCTGTGTAATAACCTGAGTACCCTTATTAACCATAGTTAGATGGTTACTGTTAGCAGAGCAATTCTGTGATCAGCACTGACTACCCCTGTCCATGAGGGACATAGGTACCACACCTGGGGTGAATTTTTGGCCAACCATCCAGTTGTCAAGTTTGCACTTAAATTGGGTCAGTGAGGAGCTCTGCTTCACATGGAGTGGGATCTTATTCAAGCAGATATATCTGTCTCCCTAGCATGTTCTGTTAATGCCACAGGCTAGGAGTGGGATCTTATTCAAGCAGATATATCTGTCTCCCTAGCATGTTCTGTTAATGCCACAGGCTAGGAGTGGGATCTTATTCAAGCAGATATATCTGTCTCCCTAGCATGTTCTGTTAATGCCACAGGCTAGGAGTGGGATCTTATTCAAGCAGATATATCTGTCTCTCTAGCATGTTCTGTTAATGCCACAGGCTAGGAGTGGGATCTTATTCAAGCAGATATATCTGACTCACTAGCATGTTCTGTTAATGCCACAGGCTAGGAGTGGGATCTTATTCAAGCAGATATATCTGACTCACTAGCATGTTCTGTTAATGCCACAGACTAGGAGTGGGATCTTATTCAAGCAGATATATCTGTCTCCCTAGCATGTTCTGTTAATGCCACAGGCTAGGAGTGGGATCTTATTCAAGCAGATATATCTGTCTCCCTAGCATGTTCTGTTAATGCCACAGGCTAGGAGTGGGATCTTATTCAAGCAGATATATCTGTCTCCCTGGCATGTTCTGTTAATGACACAGGCTAGGAGTGGGATCTTATTCAAGCAGATATATCTGTCTCCCCGGCATGTTCTGTTAATGACACAGGCTAGGAGTGGGATCTTATTCAAGCAGATATATCTGTCTCCCCGGCATGTTCTGTTAATGCCACAGGCTAGGAGTGGGATCTTATTCAAGCAGATATATCTGTCTCCCCGGCATGTTCTGTTAATGCCACAGGCTAGGAGTGGGATCTTATTCAAGCAGATATATCTGTCTCCCCGGCATGTTCTGTTAATGCCACAGGCTAGGAGTGGGATCTTATTCAAGCAGATATATCTGTCTCCCTAGCATGTTCTGTTAATGCCACAGGCTAGGAGTGGGATCTTATTCAAGCAGATATATCTGTCTCCCTAGCATGTTCTGTTAATGCCACAGGCTAGGAGTGGGATCTTATTCAAGCAGATATATCTGTCTCCCTAGCATGTTCTGTTAATGCCACAGGCTAGGAGTGGGATCTTATTCAAGCAGATATATCTGTCTCCCTAGCATGTTCTGTTAATGCCACAGGCTAGGAGTGGGATCTTATTCAAGCAGATATATCTGTCTCCTAGCATGTTCTGTTAATGCCACAGGCTAGGAGTGGGATCTTATTCAAGCAGATATATCTGTCTCCCTAGCATGTTCTGTTAATGCCACAGGCTAGGAGTGGGATCTTATTCAAGCAGATATATCTGTCTCCCTAGCATGTTCTGTTAATGCCACAGGCTAGGAGTGGGATCTTATTCAAGCAGATATATCTGTCTCCCTAGCATGTTCTGTTAATGCCACAGGCTAGGAGTGGGATCTTATTCAAGCAGATATATCTGTCTCCCTAGCATGTTCTGTTAATGCCACAGGCTAGGAGTGGGATCTTATTCAAGCAGATATATCTGTCTCCCTAGCATGTTCTGTTAATGCCACAGGCTAGGAGTGGGATCTTATTCAAGCAGATATATCTGTCTCCTAGCATGTTCTGTTAATGCCACAGGCTAGGAGTGGGATCTTATTCAAGCAGATATATCTGTCTCCCTAGCATGTTCTGTTAATGCCACAGGCTAGGAGTGGGATCTTATTCAAGCAGATATATCTGTCTCCCTAGCATGTTCTGTTAATGCCACAGGCTAGGAGTGGGATCTTATTCAAGCAGATATATCTGTCTCCCTAGCATGTTCTGTTAATGCCACAGGCTAGGAGTGGGATCTTATTCAAGCAGATATATCTGTCTCCCTAGCATGTTCTGTTAATGCCACAGGCTAGGAGTGGGATCTTATTCAAGCAGATATATCTGTCTCCCTAGCATGTTCTGTTAATGCCACAGGCTAGGAGTGGGATCTTATTCAAGCAGATATATCTGTCTCCCTAGCATGTTCTGTTAATGCCACAGGCTAGGAGTGGGATCTTATTCAAGCAGATATATCTGTCTCCCTAGCATGTTCTGTTAATGCCACAGGCTAGGAGTGGGATCTTATTCAAGCAGATATATCTGTCTCCCTAGCATGTTCTGTTAATGCCACAGGCTAGGAGTGGGATCTTATTCAAGCAGATATATCTGTCTCCCTAGCATGTTCTGTTAATGCCACAGGCTAGGAGTGGGATCTTATTCAAGCAGATATATCTGTCTCCCTAGCATGTTCTGTTAATGCCACAGGCTAGGAGTGGGATCTTATTCAAGCAGATATATCTGTCTCCCTAGCATGTTCTGTTAATGCCACAGGCTAGGAGTGGGATCTTATTCAAGCAGATATATCTGTCTCCCTAGCATGTTCTGTTAATGCCACAGGCTAGGAGTGGGATCTTATTCAAGCAGATATATCTGTCTCCCTAGCATGTTCTGTTAATGCCACAGGCTAGGAGTGGGATCTTATTCAAGCAGATATATCTGTCTCCCTAGCATGTTCTGTTAATGCCACAGGCTAGGAGTGGGATCTTATTCAAGCAGATATATCTGTCTCCCTAGCATGTTCTGTTAATGCCACAGGCTAGGAGTGGGATCTTATTCAAGCAGATATATCTGTCTCCCTAGCATGTTCTGTTAATGCCACAGGCTAGGAGTGGGATCTTATTCAAGCAGATATATCTGTCTCCCTAGCATGTTCTGTTAATGCCACAGGCTAGGAGTGGGATCTTATTCAAGCAGATATATCTGTCTCCCTAGCATGTTCTGTTAATGCCACAGGCTAGGAGTGGGATCTTATTCAAGCAGATATATCTGTCTCCCTAGCATGTTCTGTTAATGCCACAGGCTAGGAGTGGGATCTTATTCAAGCAGATATATCTGTCTCCCTAGCATGTTCTGTTAATGCCACAGGCTAGGAGTGGGATCTTATTCAAGCAGATATATCTGTCTCCCTAGCATGTTCTGTTAATGCCACAGGCTAGGAGTGGGATCTTATTCAAGCAGATATATCTGTCTCCCTAGCATGTTCTGTTAATGCCACAGGCTAGGAGTGGGATCTTATTCAAGCAGATATATCTGTCTCCCTAGCATGTTCTGTTAATGCCACAGGCTAGGAGTGGGATCTTATTCAAGCAGATATATCTGTCTCCTAGCATGTTCTGTTAATGCCACAGGCTAGGAGTGGGATCTTATTCAAGCAGATATATCTGTCTCCCTAGCATGTTCTGTTAATGCCACAGGCTAGGAGTGGGATCTTATTCAAGCAGATATATCTGTCTCCTAGCATGTTCTGTTAATGCCACAGGCTAGGAGTGGGATCTTATTCAAGCAGATATATCTGTCTCCTAGCATGTTCTGTTAATGCCACAGGCTAGGAGTGGGATCTTATTCAAGCAGATATATCTGTCTCCCTAGCATGTTCTGTTAATGCCACAGGCTAGGAGTGGGATCTTATTCAAGCAGATATATCTGTCTCCCTAGCATGTTCTGTTAATGCCACAGGCTAGGAGTGGGATCTTATTCAAGCAGATATATCTGTCTCCCTAGCATGTTCTGTTAATGCCACAGGCTAGGAGTGGGATCTTATTCAAGCAGATATATCTGTCTCCCTAGCATGTTCTGTTAATGCCACAGGCTAGGAGTGGGATCTTATTCAAGCAGATATATCTGTCTCCCTAGCATGTTCTGTTAATGCCACAGGCTAGGAGTGGGATCTTATTCAAGCAGATATATCTGTCTCCTAGCATGTTCTGTTAATGCCACAGGCTAGGAGTGGGATCTTATTCAAGCAGATATATCTGTCTCCCTAGCATGTTCTGTTAATGCCACAGGCTAGGAGTGGGATCTTATTCAAGCAGATATATCTGTCTCCCTAGCATGTTCTGTTAATGCCACAGGCTAGGAGTGGGATCTTATTCAAGCAGATATATCTGTCTCCCTAGCATGTTCTGTTAATGCCACAGGCTAGGAGTGGGATCTTATTCAAGCAGATATATCTGTCTCCCTAGCATGTTCTGTTAATGCCACAGGCTAGGAGTGGGATCTTATTCAAGCAGATATATCTGTCTCCCTAGCATGTTCTGTTAATGCCACAGGCTAGGAGTGGGATCTTATTCAAGCAGATATATCTGTCTCCCTAGCATGTTCTGTTAATGCCACAGGCTAGGAGTGGGATCTTATTCAAGCAGATATATCTGTCTCCCTAGCATGTTCTGTTAATGCCACAGGCTAGGAGTGGGATCTTATTCAAGCAGATATATCTGTCTCCCTAGCATGTTCTGTTAATGCCACAGGCTAGGAGTGGGATCTTATTCAAGCAGATATATCTGTCTCCTAGCATGTTCTGTTAATGCCACAGGCTAGAGTGGGATCTTATTCAAGCAGATATATCTGTCTCCCTAGCATGTTCTGTTAATGCCACAGGCTAGGAGTGGGATCTTATTCAAGCAGATATATCTGTCTCCCTAGCATGTTCTGTTAATGCCACAGGCTAGGAGTGGGATCTTATTCAAGCAGATATATCTGTCTCCCTAGCATGTTCTGTTAATGCCACAGGCTAGGAGTGGGATCTTATTCAAGCAGATATATCTGTCTCCCTAGCATGTTCTGTTAATGCCACAGGCTAGGAGTGGGATCTTATTCAAGCAGATATATCTGTCTCCCTAGCATGTTCTGTTAATGCCACAGGCTAGGAGTGGGATCTTATTCAAGCAGATATATCTGTCTCCCTAGCATGTTCTGTTAATGCCACAGGCTAGGAGTGGGATCTTATTCAAGCAGATATATCTGTCTCCCTAGCATGTTCTGTTAATGCCACAGGCTAGGAGTGGGATCTTATTCAAGCAGATATATCTGTCTCCCTAGCATGTTCTGTTAATGCCACAGGCTAGGAGTGGGATCTTATTCAAGCAGATATATCTGTCTCCCTAGCATGTTCTGTTAATGCCACAGGCTAGGAGTGGGATCTTATTCAAGCAGATATATCTGTCTCCCTAGCATGTTCTGTTAATGCCACAGGCTAGGAGTGGGATCTTATTCAAGCAGATATATCTGTCTCCCTAGCATGTTCTGTTAATGCCACAGGCTAGGAGTGGGATCTTATTCAAGCAGATATATCTGTCTCCTAGCATGTTCTGTTAATGCCACAGGCTAGGAGTGGGATCTTATTCAAGCAGATATATCTGTCTCCCTAGCATGTTCTGTTAATGCCACAGGCTAGGAGTGGGATCTTATTCAAGCAGATATATCTGTCTCCCTAGCATGTTCTGTTAATGCCACAGGCTAGGAGTGGGATCTTATTCAAGCAGATATATCTGTCTCCTAGCATGTTCTGTTAATGCCACAGGCTAGGAGTGGGATCTTATTCAAGCAGATATATCTGTCTCCCTAGCATGTTCTGTTAATGCCACAGGCTAGGAGTGGGATCTTATTCAAGCAGATATATCTGTCTCCCTAGCATGTTCTGTTAATGCCACAGGCTAGGAGTGGGATCTTATTCAAGCAGATATATCTGTCTCCCTAGCATGTTCTGTTAATGCCACAGGCTAGGAGTGGGATCTTATTCAAGCAGATATATCTGTCTCCCTAGCATGTTCTGTTAATGCCACAGGCTAGGAGTGGGATCTTATTCAAGCAGATATATCTGTCTCCCTAGCATGTTCTGTTAATGCCACAGGCTAGGAGTGGGATCTTATTCAAGCAGATATATCTGTCTCCTAGCATGTTCTGTTAATGCCACAGGCTAGGAGTGGGATCTTTTTCAAGCAGATATATCTGTCTCCCTAGCATGTTCTGTTAATTCCACAGGCTAAGGGTGGGGTCTTTTTCAAGCAGATATATCTGTCTCCCTAGCATGTTCTGTTAATGCCACAGGCTAGGAGTGGGATCTTATTCAAGCAGATATATCTGTCTCCCTAGCATGTTCTGTTAATGCCACAGGCTAGGAGTGGGATCTTATTCAAGCAGATATATCTGTCTCCTAGCATGTTCTGTTAATGCCACAGGCTAGGAGTGGGATCTTATTCAAGCAGATATATCTGTCTCCCTAGCATGTTCTGTTAATGCCACAGGCTAGGAGTGGGATCTTATTCAAGCAGATATATCTGTCTCCCTAGCATGTTCTGTTAATGCCACAGGCTAGGAGTGGGATCTTATTCAAGCAGATATATCTGTCTCCCTAGCATGTTCTGTTAATGCCACAGGCTAGGAGTGGGATCTTATTCAAGCAGATATATCTGTCTCCCTAGCATGTTCTGTTAATGCCACAGGCTAGGAGTGGGATCTTATTCAAGCAGATATATCTGTCTCCCTAGCATGTTCTGTTAATGCCACAGGCTAGGAGTGGGATCTTATTCAAGCAGATATATCTGTCTCCCTAGCATGTTCTGTTAATGCCACAGGCTAGGAGTGGGATCTTATTCAAGCAGATATATCTGTCTCCTAGCATGTTCTGTTAATGCCACAGGCTAGGAGTGGGATCTTATTCAAGCAGATATATCTGTCTCCCTAGCATGTTCTGTTAACGCCACAGGCTAGCAGTGAGGTCTTATTCAAGCAGATATATCTGTCTCCTAGCATGTTCTGTTAATGCCACAGGCTAGGAGTGGGATCTTATTCAAGCAGATATATCTGTCTCCTAGCATGTTCTGTTAATGCCACAGGCTAGGAGTGGGATCTTATTCAAGCAGATATATCTGTCTCCCTAGCATGTTCTGTTAATGCCACAGGCTAGGAGTGGGATCTTATTCAAGCAGATATATCTGTCTCCCTAGCATGTTCTGTTAATGCCACAGGCTAGGAGTGGGATCTTATTCAAGCAGATATATCTGTCTCCCTAGCATGTTCTGTTAATGCCACAGGCTAGGAGTGGGATCTTATTCAAGCAGATATATCTGTCTCCCTAGCATGTTCTGTTAATGCCACAGGCTAGGAGTGGGATCTTATTCAAGCAGATATATCTGTCTCCCTAGCATGTTCTGTTAATGCCACAGGCTAGGAGTGGGATCTTATTCAAGCAGATATATCTGTCTCCCTAGCATGTTCTGTTAATGCCACAGGCTAGGAGTGGGATCTTATTCAAGCAGATATATCTGTCTCCCTAGCATGTTCTGTTAATGCCACAGGCTAGGAGTGGGATCTTATTCAAGCAGATATATCTGTCTCCCTAGCATGTTCTGTTAATGCCACAGGCTAGGAGTGGGATCTTATTCAAGCAGATATATCTGTCTCCTAGCATGTTCTGTTAATGCCACAGGCTAGGAGTGGGATCTTATTCAAGCAGATATATCTGTCTCCCTAGCATGTTCTGTTAATGCCACAGGCTAGGAGTGGGATCTTATTCAAGCAGATATATCTGTCTCCCTAGCATGTTCTGTTAATGCCACAGGCTAGGAGTGGGATCTTATTCAAGCAGATATATCTGTCTCCTAGCATGTTCTGTTAATGCCACAGGCTAGGAGTGGGATCTTATTCAAGCAGATATATCTGTCTCCCTAGCATGTTCTGTTAATGCCACAGGCTAGGAGTGGGATCTTATTCAAGCAGATATATCTGTCTCCCTAGCATGTTCTGTTAATGCCACAGGCTAGGAGTGGGATCTTATTCAAGCAGATATATCTGTCTCCCTAGCATGTTCTGTTAATGCCACAGGCTAGGAGTGGGATCTTATTCAAGCAGATATATCTGTCTCCCTAGCATGTTCTGTTAATGCCACAGGCTAGGAGTGGGATCTTATTCAAGCAGATATATCTGTCTCCCTAGCATGTTCTGTTAATGCCACAGGCTAGGAGTGGGATCTTATTCAAGCAGATATATCTGTCTCCCTAGCATGTTCTGTTAATGCCACAGGCTAGGAGTGGGATCTTATTCAAGCAGATATATCTGTCTCCCTGGCATGTTCTGTTAATGCCACAGGCTAGGAGTGGGATCTTATTCAAGCAGATATATCTGTCTCCCTAGCATGTTCTGTTAATGCCACAGGCTAGGAGTGGGATCTTATTCAAGCAGATATATCTGTCTCCCTAGCATGTTCTGTTAATGCCACAGGCTAGGAGTGGGATCTTATTCAAGCAGATATATCTGTCTCCCTAGCATGTTCTGTTAATGCCACAGGCTAGGAGTGGGATCTTATTCAAGCAGATATATCTGTCTCCCTAGCATGTTCTGTTAATGCCACAGGCTAGGAGTGGGATCTTATTCAAGCAGATATATCTGTCTCCCTAGCATGTTCTGTTAATGCCACAGGCTAGGAGTGGGATCTTATTCAAGCAGATATATCTGTCTCCCTAGCATGTTCTGTTAATGCCACAGGCTAGGAGTGGGATCTTATTCAAGCAGATATATCTGTCTCCCTAGCATGTTCTGTTAATGCCACAGGCTAGGAGTGGGATCTTATTCAAGCAGATATATCTGTCTCCCTAGCATGTTCTGTTAATGCCACAGGCTAGGAGTGGGATCTTATTCAAGCAGATATATCTGTCTCCCTAGCATGTTCTGTTAATGCCACAGGCTAGGAGTGGGATCTTATTCAAGCAGATATATCTGTCTCCTAGCATGTTCTGTTAATGCCACAGGCTAGGAGTGGGATCTTATTCAAGCAGATATATCTGTCTCCCTAGCATGTTCTGTTAATGCCACAGGCTAGGAGTGGGATCTTATTCAAGCAGATATATCTGTCTCCTAGCATGTTCTGTTAATGCCACAGGCTAGGAGTGGGATCTTATTCAAGCAGATATATCTGTCTCCCTAGCATGTTCTGTTAATGCCACAGGCTAGGAGTGGGATCTTATTCAAGCAGATATATCTGTCTCCCTAGCATGTTCTGTTAATGCCACAGGCTAGGAGTGGGATCTTATTCAAGCAGATATATCTGTCTCCCTAGCATGTTCTGTTAATGCCACAGGCTAGGAGTGGGATCTTATTCAAGCAGATATATCTGTCTCCCTAGCATGTTCTGTTAATGCCACAGGCTAGGAGTGGGATCTTATTCAAGCAGATATATCTGTCTCCCTAGCATGTTCTGTTAATGCCACAGGCTAGGAGTGGGATCTTATTCAAGCAGATATATCTGTCTCCCTAGCATGTTCTGTTAATGCCACAGGCTAGGAGTGGGATCTTATTCAAGCAGATATATCTGTCTCCCTAGCATGTTCTGTTAATGCCACAGGCTAGGAGTGGGATCTTATTCAAGCAGATATATCTGTCTCCCTAGCATGTTCTGTTAATGCCACAGGCTAGGAGTGGGATCTTATTCAAGCAGATATATCTGTCTCCCTAGCATGTTCTGTTAATGCCACAGGCTAGGAGTGGGATCTTATTCAAGCAGATATATCTGTCTCCTAGCATGTTCTGTTAATGCCACAGGCTAGGAGTGGGATCTTATTCAAGCAGATATATCTGTCTCCCTAGCATGTTCTGTTAATGCCACAGGCTAGGAGTGGGATCTTATTCAAGCAGATATATCTGTCTCCTAGCATGTTCTGTTAATGCCACAGGCTAGGAGTGGGATCTTATTCAAGCAGATATATCTGTCTCCCTAGCATGTTCTGTTAATGCCACAGGCTAGGAGTGGGATCTTATTCAAGCAGATATATCTGTCTCCCTAGCATGTTCTGTTAATGCCACAGGCTAGGAGTGGGATCTTATTCAAGCAGATATATCTGTCTCCCTAGCATGTTCTGTTAATGCCACAGGCTAGGAGTGGGATCTTATTCAAGCAGATATATCTGTCTCCCTAGCATGTTCTGTTAATGCCACAGGCTAGGAGTGGGATCTTATTCAAGCAGATATATCTGTCTCCCTAGCATGTTCTGTTAATGCCACAGGCTAGGAGTGGGATCTTATTCAAGCAGATATATCTGTCTCCCTAGCATGTTCTGTTAATGCCACAGGCTAGGAGTGGGATCTTATTCAAGCAGATATATCTGTCTCCCTAGCATGTTCTGTTAATGCCACAGGCTAGGAGTGGGATCTTATTCAAGCAGATATATCTGTCTCCTAGCATGTTCTGTTAATGCCACAGGCTAGGAGTGGGATCTTATTCAAGCAGATATATCTGTCTCCCTAGCATGTTCTGTTAATGCCACAGGCTAGAGTGGGATCTTATTCAAGCAGATATATCTGTCTCCCTAGCATGTTCTGTTAATGCCACAGGCTAGGAGTGGGATCTTATTCAAGCAGATATATCTGTCTCCCTAGCATGTTCTGTTAATGCCACAGGCTAGGAGTGGGATCTTATTCAAGCAGATATATCTGTCTCCTAGCATGTTCTGTTAATGCCACAGGCTAGGAGTGGGATCTTATTCAAGCAGATATATCTGTCTCCTAGCATGTTCTGTTAATGCCACAGGCTAGGAGTGGGATCTTATTCAAGCAGATATATCTGTCTCCCTAGCATGTTCTGTTAATGCCACAGGCTAGGAGTGGGATCTTATTCAAGCAGATATATCTGTCTCCCTAGCATGTTCTGTTAATGCCACAGGCTAGGAGTGGGATCTTATTCAAGCAGATATATCTGTCTCCCCAGCATGTTCTGTTAATGCCACAGGCTAGGAGTGGGATCTTATTCAAGCAGATATATCTGTCTCCCTAGCATGTTCTGTTAATGCCACAGGCTAGGAGTGGGATCTTATTCAAGCAGATATATCTGTCTCCCTAGCATGTTCTGTTAATGCCACAGGCTAGGAGTGGGATCTTATTCAAGCAGATATATCTGTCTCCCCAGCATGTTCTGTTAATGCCACAGGCTAGGAGTGGGATCTTATTCAAGCAGATATATCTGTCTCCCTAGCATGTTCTGTTAATGCCACAGGCTAGGAGTGGGATCTTATTCAAGCAGATATATCTGTCTCCCTAGCATGTTCTGTTAATGCCACAGGCTAGGAGTGGGATCTTATTCAAGCAGATATATCTGTCTCCCTAGCATGTTCTGTTAATGCCACAGGCTAGGAGTGGGATCTTATTCAAGCAGATATATCTGTCTCCCTAGCATGTTCTGTTAATGCCACAGGCTAGGAGTGGGATCTTATTCAAGCAGATATATCTGTCTCCCTAGCATGTTCTGTTAATGCCACAGGCTAGGAGTGGGATCTTATTCAAGCAGATATATCTGTCTCCCTAGCATGTTCTGTTAATGCCACAGGCTAGGAGTGGGATCTTATTCAAGCAGATATATCTGTCTCCTAGCATGTTCTGTTAATGCCACAGGCTAGGAGTGGGATCTTATTCAAGCAGATATATCTGTCTCCCTAGCATGTTCTGTTAATGCCACAGGCTAGGAGTGGGATCTTATTCAAGCAGATATATCTGTCTCCCTAGCATGTTCTGTTAATGCCACAGGCTAGGAGTGGGATCTTATTCAAGCAGATATATCTGTCTCCTAGCATGTTCTGTTAATGCCACAGGCTAGGAGTGGAATCTTATTCAAGCAGATATATCTGTCTCCCTAGCATGTTCTGTTAATGCCACAGACTAGGAGTTGGATCTTATTCAAGCAGATATATCTGTCTCCCTAGCATGTTCTGTTAATGCCACAGGCTAGGAGTGGGATCTTATTCAAGCAGATATATCTGTCTCCCTAGCATGTTCTGTTAATGCCACAGGCTAGGAGTGGGATCTTATTCAAGCAGATATATCTGTCTCCCTAGCATGTTCTGTTAATGCCACAGGCTAGGAGTGGGATCTTATTCAAGCAGATATATCTGTCTCCCCGGCATGTACTACTAATGCCACAGGCTGGGTTGAGATCCCTGGAGTGAGTTATTCTTATCCCATTTGATTTGAGGGTGTGCAGCAATTCCATTAGTGTAAGGTCCAAGACTGCTCTGTAGGCCAGGCATAGGTTGCCTTTCAGCAGCCTGTATGATACAGAGTACAGTGACAGGGCTTTCAGTCTGTCCATGTATATCAATGTTTTAGAGGCCCTGGAGTCTCTTGGTTAGAAACCTCTGTGGTCTGTCCAGTTGCTGCAGGAGTCTGGTGAGGTAAATACAGAAGGGAACATTGTACACAATTAGTGGCCTGATTAGGACTGGTAGTGGAGCCATACCTTCCTTGTCTTGGATGTTAGGCCCTTATTTAGGAGATGCACAATGTAGAATGCTTTTCTTACCACTACAGACACATGGTGATCGAAGTTTAGATTGGTATCAACCTGTGTTCCCAAGTCTTGCTGGTTGAGTTTAGAGGGGTGCTGTCTATATCATAATTAGGAGGGGCTACTTCTTTGCCAAAGGGGATAATGAGGCATTTTTGCATTTAGTTTTAGTCCGTGACTTTGACACCATCATTTATCTATGTCAGGCCTTTCTGTAATATGTTAACATTGTTGGGGGACTCTATGACTGTGCCCAGTTTACAGTCCTCTGCAAACTTGGTAAGTCACAGTCATCTACTTTTGTCTGGACTTCAAAGAAAAAGATTCCCAATAGTAGAGGGCTCAGCACAGATCCTTGGCAGTACCCCACTGGTAACTGGTCAACTAGTAGAGGTGTCCTTCCCAACTTTGACAGTGTGCATTCTGTTGGTGAGCCAGCTTGATACCCATCTAGTAATAGGTTCATAGGTTCATACTAGGCTATCTGCCCTAGGGCATTTATAAGCCTAGCCAGAGTGTGTTTGGCTTTCACCACCCATTTTAAATGAATTTTGCTATGCCCTTTTTCGAGGTTAGTATACTGTGCCTCTGTCTAACAGTGACACAGAAGTGATACCCGGGGTAAACCTACGATCTCCCATCCACTCATCAAGATTCCTCTTGAAGAGAGTCAATGAGGGACTCTGCCTAACCTGGACTGGGATTTTATTCCAGAGTGAAGGGAGCCTCTGGGTTATGAATCTGTCCCTCCAGCATGTCCTATTTATTTCAGTGCTGAGGTTCAAGTCTCTCAAGCGTAGCTCGATGGGATTTGGATTTTCTGAGGTGCAGCATGTCCATTAATTCCGGGTTGGACATGGCTTTATACGTCAGGCACAGATCGCCTCTGAGCAGGCGGTATGCCACTGAGTAGAGCTGGAGTTTCTTTAACCGGTCAGCATATGGCATCTGTTTGAGCCCTTTGATCCTCTTGGTGAGGTACTTTTGGGGTCTTTCCAGTTGTTGCAGGTGTCTGGTAAGGTACATCCCAAAAGGGGCATTGTACTCAATTATGGGCCTGATGAGAGATGAGTAAAGAGGCACAATGACCTGCCCTGATCTAGATGTGAATCCCTTCATGATTAGGTGGGCTATATAAAATGTTTTTCTAACCACTTTGGCCACGTGGTTGTCAAATGAGAGATTGCTATCAACTTGGGTCCACAGGTCCCTAATTACTTCTTCTGTACTTAATGGATTACCACCTATATGGTAATTTGTGGGCACTTTGTTTTTGCCAAAGGGGATGACTATACACTTTTGGCGTTTAGCTTGAGGCCATGGCTCTGGCACCAGTTGTCTGTTTCTATGAGGCCCTTTTGGAGGATGCTTGTGTCGGCTGGAGAGTCGATTATGGCGCCCAGTTTGCAGTCATCTGCGAACTTGGTCAGCCACAGTCCTTCCGTGTTGGCCTGTACCTCCGAGAAATATATACCGAACAAGAGAGGTCCCAGGACTGAGCCTTGTGGGATGCCACTTATAACTGGTTTGGAGTCTGACATGGCTCCAACAATTCTAACCATGTGGGTTCTGTCCTTGAGCCAGTTTGCAACCCATCTAGTGACATAGGGGTTTATATTTAAGCTGGTGAGCTTATCTATAATGCCTGAGTGGGGTATTGTATCGAAGGCTTTTGCGAAGTCCAGGTAGGCTGTGTGGACCACCTTCCCCTCGTCAATGGCCTTGGTGACTGTTTCAAAGAAATCGACCAGGTTTAAGGGGCAGGATCTGCCCTTAAAGCCGAACTGGGTAGGATCCAGTGTCTGTAGGTTCCCAATATCTTTATTTATGAGGTCCATGATGATCCTTTCCATAGCTTTGCAGACCAAGCTAGTCAGGCTTATGGGGCGATAGTTTCCAGGATCCGTTGAGGCACCACCTTTGTGGAGAGGGACCACTGTTGCTGTACGCCACTCTTTGGGTACATATCCTGTAGTAAGGCTGAGATTGAACAGTAGTTTTAAGTTTGGGTTTAGCTCTTCTTGGAGTTCATGTAGGACGCAGCCTGGGTCACCGTCTGGTCCCATTGATGCTGTGTTTTTTGCTTTGGAAAGGGCGGCTCTTACCTGAGCATCTGAGATGTCAGGGGTGCAGCACTCTGCTGGGATAGATATTTGCTCTTTTGGTGGAGAGAGGGGGGAAAGTTTACGCTGAACCTGTCAGCTAGGATGTTGGCAATGTATGTGGGTTCAGTGTATTTTTTGTCATTTTTGACTAATTCTGAGCATACCTGGGAATTCCCACCCAGGTTCCTAACATAACTAAAGAAAGCCTTGTGATTATCCTAAGTGTCCTGTGCAATTTTTCTCTCTAAGCTGGCCTTAGACAATTTTATGAGTGCCTGTAGTTTTTTGCTAATACTGATCAGAGATGCCTTCCCTTTTTGGGATTTTGCTCTATCATGTAGTAGCTTCCTCCTTCTATTGTATAGTTTGTTTATGGCTGGGGTCCACCAGATAGGACGTCTGCCTTTGGAGGATTGTATGAGTTAATCCCCAGCTAGGAGAGTTTCTCTATGTTACCTGAGTGGGAGATTGTGTCAAACACCTTGGCTAAATCAAGATAGGTGGTATGTATTGTTTTGCCTTCATCCAGGGATTTGGTGACATTCTCAAAGAAGTCCACTAGGTTTAATAAGCAAGATCTACCCTTGATGAAAACAAACTGGGCCGGGTCAAGGGTTTAAAGGTCACCTGTGTCCTTGAGGATAAGGTCCATGATGACTCTTTTCATGGCCTTCTAGATAAGACTGGTTAGGCTTATGGGTTGATAGTTCCCAGGGTCAGTTGATGGACCCCCTTTGTGCAAGGGGATTACTGTTGCTGTTCTCCACTCTTGTGAGAGAAATCCAGTTCTCAGGCTATGGTTAAAGAGAGTGCTGAGTGGTTCCACTAGGTCTTGTTTTAAATTGTTTATTAAGCAGCCTGGGATGTTATCTGGTCCCATACAGGACGTGTTTTCTGGCCTTGGAGAGTGCTTGTATATCCTGTTCTTTGGAGACACTTAGTAGAAGGCTGGTGTCAGGAATGCTTTGGGGCATGTCTGGTGGGGACAGGAGGATGAAGTTATTGCCAAATCTGTCAGGTAGCAGGTTAGCATTTTCCTCTGGTTCAGTGTGAGTGGTCAAATAAACTCTAAAATCAGCTCAGCAGGCTCAAGAAGTGAAACCTCACACCACTCCACAAAATATATTGAAATACCAAAGTTTATTAAAACAAAAATTAGTGGAGTGGTGTGAGGTTTCACTTCTTGAGCCTACCGAGTTGGTTTTAGAGTTTTTTTTTGGTTGTTCTTTGGTTCCTGGTCAGTGTGAGTGGTACCATCCACCATATATTTTGCACATAGCTGGGCACTCCATTTTAGATTTTGGATGGAGCTAAAGAATGCCTTAGGGTTGTCTTTAGCTAGGGATACTCATTTAGACTCGTAGCTAGCCTTAGAAGACTCTGCTGAAAAAGGGCAATAGCTCAGCCTGACATTCTTAGTCAACAAATGTAAAATAAAATAAATAAATAATAAGATATCTGATTTGCTTGTTCAGGATGTGGAGGGTATTCTTCCTCTGCTGAGTAAGTTCCCTCCTGTTCTTAGATATCAGTTTCTTTCTTTCATTTGTTGTATAGCTTATTTATACTTACAGTCCACCAAAGTGGCTTGTTTTTTTTGGGAAGACCTGTTTTTTTTTTCCTGTTAGGTACACCTGAGTCAATGCATTTGTTTAAGTGGCTGTATAGGGCATTTGTGTATTCTTCTGCATGGGAGTCATTGTTGCTTATGTGGGCAGAGGATTTGAAACTTTTTATACCATCGCTTAGAGGGATATAGCTTGCTTTGGAGAAATTTTTCAGTTATTTTTAACTCGGTGGGAGTGTCAGGTTTGATCTTTACTTCAACTGAGATAAATGTATGGTCTGACCTTACCAGGGAGCCCCCCATGTTGGTGAGCACTAGGTCCTGGACATTTGAGCCCCTTGTGGGGGTGCAGACCAAATCGTCGAGGGCATTTGAATTAAAGTCCAGGAACCTCACAGCAATTGTGTTTATGCTCATAAGCCACCCAACTGATGAAAGGATAGTTGAAATCTGTATGACCAAGGTGTTTGGCTGTATACTGAGGGACTTTAGCAAGTCCAGGTAGGCGGTGCACTTCTCCTTGTTCATGGCAGGGGACTTGTAGCTAGCAATAATGTGGAAGGGTATTTTTATCTATAGTTAATTGGACCTGGAGTAGCTCAAGAGAGTCATACTGTTTCACCAGTCTTGTGTTGTATTTGGATTTAGCTCATTACATCTGAGTGATGCCTACAGGTGCAGCTACAGTCAAGTCCTAATGACACCTCCAGGCATCAAATACTGCTTGTTCATATTTGCATCAATAATTCTACAACCATGCTATGTACAAGGTCTTAAAATATTTTATCTTAAAGTTTACACAATAGAAAACTCAATTGCATTTATACTAGACCTCTTTTTTAGTGCAGACAAATAGATATTAACTGTTATTTGAACAACCAGGTAACACAGACACAACTCCTTAGTCTCATATGAAAGCTCTCAGGTAGATGAATAAAATGTTGTTGACAGTATGTGTCTAATTTGAGTGGTTGCTGAGATATTGTAAGTTGGTTACAAAATATTACAAATGTAATAATTTCTGTGTTTACTGTGACTTATAAAATGCATTTTAAGACACAGAACCTAAAGAATACTACCAGTACAAAAATAGCTTGTGCTAAAGATTTTACCATTTATACTTCTTTCGTAACCCCTATGGTTCCAGAGATATGATCATTTGTTTGAAATTTGAGGACATAATTTGATTCTGCCAAAAGGCTTAGGCTCCGCCCATTGGAAATTATAGTGCAAACCACATTTGCAAGGTTTTTGTGCTAGTATACAGCTCAGCAAGCTCCTGCCTCGTGCCCTGCAGAGTTCTACAGCAGAAGAGAGACTTTGGAGTGATTAGGTATCACTTTTCTGCATTTTCTTGCTGCCTTTAGCTAATTCCACCTAAAACTCCAATTTTCTAGAGCTTCTGTGATTTAAAAAGCTTGTTTCAGCTACATATTGTAGTTATTTTACTGCCTGCAAATTTAACAAAATCGTTTTTGTGTTTAATTACCTGTTTAACTGTTGTAGGTTACACACTCAAGTGTGATAGCCATTTCTGTGCATTTAAAGTGCTTTTTGATTGTATCTGCTTTATTTTCTGGAAAAAAAAAAACACAACAAAAAGTATACTTGTTTTCCCGCCTTTCTAAGCTAGTATAGACCAGTTTTCAGGTTAGTGCTGAATTCAGGGCTGTGTTACAAGTTTCTGTGTTGCCCATACCTTACTTGAATGGAAGGAAGTTTCTCTGTTCACTGTGAGAGAGGGAGCTTTGAGCAGCCTATCTGTCCCTGGAGGAGTGGCTTCAGCCCAGAAATTAGTAGATTATTGGCCATTTTGGGCTAATTTCTATCTCTTTCATTTCCCCGCTATAAAACCCGCATTTGTACAGCAACAGAGAGACAAAAGAGAGACTTTGGAGTGATTAAGTATCATTTTTCTGCATTTTCTTGCTGTCTTTAGCTAATTCCACCTAAAACGCCAATTTTCTAGAGTTTCTATGATTTAAAAAGCTTGTTTCAGATACATATTGTACTGATTTTACTGCCTGCACTTTTACAAAGTCATTTTTATATTTAAATTACCTGTTTAACTGTTATAGGCTACACACTCAAGTGTGATAGCCATTTCTGTGCATTTAAAGGGTTTTTTTTATTGTATCTGCTTTATTTTCTGAAAAATATATATATACTTGTTTCCTGCCTTTCTAAGCTAGTATTGTCCAGTTTTGGGTTGCTGCTGAATTCAGGGCTGTGTTACAAGTTTCTGTGTTTGCCCATACCTTACTTGGATAGAAGGAAGTTTCTCTGTTCACCTGTGAGAGAGTGAAGCTTTGAGCAGCCTATCTGTCCCTGGAGGAGTGGTTTCAGCCCAGAAATTAGTAACTTATTGGCCATTTTGGGCTAATTTCTATCACTTTCATTTCCCTGCTATAAAAAAGCATTTGCACGGTTGCTAGGGTATAACTATTTCCGGCTCCACAAAGTCTCCTCTTCAATTTTTCCCTTGGAACTAGACAAACTTTCAACTTAAGCACTCAAACCATTCATTTCTCAGCCTGGCACTTGCTCAAAACGTATAGCAAGCACTAATAAACCATAGCACTAGAACCCACTATACTGTACAGAAGGACAAGGCTCTCTATTCGACTTTACCAGCCAATCAGAAAAACAGTTCACTGTACCTATCCAGGCATGTCCAAAGGGCAGTTTCAGGTGTACTCTCCAGTCCAACTGGTGAATCTGGGCATTTTGAGGCAATGTTATAACTGCCTTATTTACACAGACAACCCTCTCCTCCTACCACCAAACACTAATACATGCGAGAGATGCAATTATACAGCCAAACTGGAGGCTAAGCTCTCTCAACCCAAGACTGGATCAGACAGTCAAGAGGAGAAGGGAATTATTTGCATCACACCACCAGTCTCACATAAACCTATTAAACCAGCACTGGCAAAAAACACACATAAATACACTAAAACATACTTGGAGGCTCTAAATAAAAATCTGCAAAAGCAACAGAGACCTCCAAAGCAGACATTCAAGCAACCTCCACCCCCCAACACAAACCATGAAACACATACTTCACAAAACCAGTGTACCACCAATCACATCCCTTAAGGCAAAATAACACCCAACACTGGTAATAGGTGACTCTATAGTCAGGCACACTGACATCCCACTCACTAAGCTGAACAAGGAGAAGGTTACTGTTAGCTGCCTGTCAGGTGCCAGGATCCGCCACATAACACAAGCACTCAGGTCACTCCAAAACAAGTACAAGTACGCCTCTGTCATTGTCCATGTTGGTGTGAATGACCTGAGCTGTACCTCCCTGGACTACATGAAAAGAGACATGGAAGAGTTCCCTGATCACGTAGCCCAGGCCGGTATGACCCTGACCCTGATTAGCATCCTGCCTAACCAAGAATGATACCACGGTATAAAGAAAAAATTATCAATTTCAATAATTGGCTAAGCTTCTGGTGTCACTCAAAGGGGATCCAGTGTCTATCTGCCTGGGATGACATGCTCGACAAGCCACGCTGCTTCACTAGAGATGGCTTGCACCTGTCACCCTTAAGCTTTTGAATACTGGCCAAGGCTCTTGCCACCCCCATAGTGCCTTTTTTAGGCAAGGCTCAAAAGACAAACCCACTGCCGTAAATAGCACTAGTAACAATTAGGCTTTCGAATACTGGCCAAGCCTCTTCCCACCCCCATAGTACCTTTTTTAAGCAAGGCTCAAAAGACAAACCCACCGCCATAAATAGCACTAGTAACAAATAACTGAGGGTAATGCTACTTAATGCTAGAAGTCTAAACCTCAAAATGCACGCACCCGAGGCACTCCTCAGTATGGAGAAAATCGATATATGTGCAGTAACAGAAACCTGGTTTAAAGCTCCAGAAAGTACCTGAGCACTATCAGGCTACAACTCATACCATACCTTTTGGCCACAGAACCCGGACCGAAATACAAAAGGTGGGGGCATATCCATATTCATCAAGGATACCCCCACCTCCAGGTTAGTGGCACAGCATGATGCTTCAGAGATCAGCCATGTGCAACTAACAACGGGCAAAACTTTAATTAAAATTGTAGCTTGCTGCAGATCACCTACCATGTCCCAGGACCCCCATTCCACATTTTTGGAAACACTGGGAAATAAAGGTCCTACCAAACACCCTAATATTGGGTGATCTCAATTACTCAAACATTAACTGGAAAACTACTCAAGTACTAACTCCCTTGCCCAACATTTCCTAGAATTTATAAACTCAAACATCCTGGATCAACTAGTCAGCAACCCCACCAGAGGTGACAACATATTGGACCTGGTCATCTCCAACATGGGCGACCAGTGCTCCACACTGGAGGTCAACCCTTTGCTGGTTAGATCTGACCATAAACTAATCACTCTGGTCATCCACATTCCACCCCCAGCCCCGGCCAAGCAAACCACCATGAAAAACTTTTCAAAAGCAAACTTCACGTTACTTAAGACTGAGGTGGAAAGTTTTAAGGCCCCCATGCTACAGGATAACGCTGTCCAAGCTGCAAAATCCTTTACTAATGCACTCTATGGGCAACTCCAAGAATGCATGGATTGTGCTATCCCAAGCAAAACCAAGACTCACTCCTCAAAGAAAAGGAAACCAGTCTGGTGGACCCCTGCCATAAACAAGCTATACAACAGAAGGAGGAAACTAGTACAGAAAAGAGTAAAATCCCAAAAAAGGAAGACATCCCTGATCAGTATCAGCAAGAAACTACGATCCCTCATTAAATCATCCAAGGCTAGCTTCGAAAGAAAAATTGCAAAGGACTCCAAAGATAAGCACAAGTCATTCTTTAGCTATGTTATGAATCTAAGTGGCAATTCTCAGATATGCTCGGAGTTAGTGCAGAATAGCACAAAATACACTGAACCGACCAATATTGCCAACATCCTGGCAGACAGGTTCAGTGCAAACTTCACCCTCCTCTCACCCCCAAAAGGGCCCATAACTATACCAGAAGAAGGTAGAGCTCCTGAAATTACAGACACTCAGGTTAAAACAGCCCTCTCCAAAGCCAAAAACACAGCATCAATGGGACCGGACGGTGTCCCAGGCTGTGTCCTACATGAGCTCAAAGAGGAACTAACCCCTCACCTAAACATACTGTTCAAACGCAGCCTCTCCACAGGCTACTTACCAATAGAGTGGCGCACAGCAACAGTTATTCCACTCCACAAAGGTGGAGCCACAACATACCCTGTGAACTATCGCCCTATAAGTCTGATCAGCTTAGTCTGCAAGGCTATGGAGTGCATCATCATGGAACTCATTAACAGAGAAATTGGGAACCTCCAAACACTGGACCCTACCCAATTCGGCTTTGTTAAAGGCAGATCATGCCTCCTAAACCTGGTGGACTTCTTTGAGACAGTCACCAAGGCTATAGATGAGGGAAAGGTGGTCCACACAGCCTACCTAGAACTAGCAAAGGCTTTTGACACCATTCCCCAATCTGGTATTATAGACAAGCTCACCAGCCTGAACATAAACCCCTACGTCACGAGATGGATTGCCAACTGGCTCACGGACAGAACCCACATGGTAAGAGTTGCAGGAGCTAGGTTTGACTCTAAACTGGTTACAAGTGGTGTTCCCCAGTGCTCAGTCCTAGGATCCCTCCTGTCTGGCATATACTTCTCAGAGGTACAGGCAAGCACAGGAGGACTATGGCTGACCAAGTTTGCAGACGACTGCAAACTAGGGGCTATAATTGACTCTCCAACTGACACAGACATCCTCCAAAAGGGTCTCACTGAGACGGATACCTGGTATCAAAATCATGGCCTCAAGCTGAATGCTAAAAAGTGCATAGTCATCCCCTTTGGAAAAAGCAAAGCACCCACAAACTACCACATAGGTGGTAGTCCCCTAAATACGGATGACGTAATAAGGGATCTGGGGACCCAAGTAGATAGTAATCTCTCCTCTGATAATCACATTGCCAAAGTGGGTAGAAAATCCTTTGATGTGGCCCACCTAATCACAAAAGGGTTCACATCCAGATCAAAAGAGGTCATTGTGCCCCTCTACTCATCACTCATCAGACCCATCATAGAGTACAACGCCCCATTTGGGATGCACCTTACAAGACACCTGCAACAGCTGGAAAGACCACAGAAGAACCTCACCAAGAGGATCAAAGGCCTCAAACAGATGCCCTATGCAGCTCGACTAAAGAAACTCCAGCTGTACTCGGTTGCATACCGCATACTCAGAGGTGAACTCTGCCTGACATACAAGGCCATGTCCAACCCAGAATTGATGGACATGCTCCACCTAAAGAAAACCATATCCCCTCGAGCCACATGCTCTAGGGACCTAAACCTCACCACAACAGTAAATAGGACATGATGGAGGGATAGATTCCTGTCCCAGAGACTTCCCATGCTTTGGAACAAGATTCCAATCTAGATTAGGGAGAGCTCCTCACTAACTCTCTGCAAGAGAAACCTTGACATGTGGCTGGGAAACAGAAAGTTTACCCCGGGGATAACTTCAGTGGCTCTGCTGTACAGAGGCATAGGGAACTAATCTAAGGGGGCAGCAAAAGCCAACACATTCTGGCTAGGCTTATAAATGCCTTCAGACAGATAGCCTTTAATGAAGATGGATACACCTCCAGCTCTGGTTCTTTTGTTCTTGTTTTGGGGTCTGAATGTGTGAAAGGCATTGTAGTCTTCTACGGCCAGAGTGCTCTCAGTGGCCATGAACCAAGTCTCAGTGTCTCCACAAAGTTCAGCATCTTGCAAGGTGAGGAATGTTTCCAGTGAAAGCAGTTTACTGTGTAAGCTCCTAGCATTAAGCAGCATGACCTTGAATTTGTCTTTAGTGGACTTCTTTATCTTGGAAGTTTTGTTGTTTGGACATTGCCTAAAAAAGGCACTATGGGGGAGCAAGAGTCTTTGCCAGTATCCGAAAGCCTTGAGGGGACAGGTGAATGTGATCTCTGGCAAAGCAATGTGGACTGTTGACCATGTCTTCCCATGAAGACTGATAGTGCATCCCCCTGAAATCAATTATTTTTTGTTTGTATTGTGGCATTATCCTAGGTGAAGGTAGAATGCTGCTTACGGCTAGGCACATAGCTGCCTGGGACACATAATCTGAGAGCTCAGTCATGTCTCTCTTCATATAGTTCAGTGAGATACGTCTCAAGTCATTCACTCCAACATGGTCTATGACAGAGTAATAATGGTACTTGTTACTGAGCGTCTTGAGTGTGTATGTGATCTGATGGATGTTGGCACCTGACAGACAGTTAACCATGACCGTCTCCTTATTCAGCCTGGTGAGGGGAACAGCTGGTGTCAAACACTTTGTAGGAAGCTGATATCTATTCTGTCACAGAAATCTGGTTCAAGGCTGCAGAAAGCATCCAGGCCATACTGGGTTACAATGCCTTTCACTCGCTCAGACCATCCAATGAGACTGGGAAATCCAAAGGAGGAGGAGCTACCAGTTTTTATTAAAAACAAACACTCCTCCAGATTGGTATGGCTAAATGAGCCCCTTGAACTACTCCAAGTACAACTCTCTGTAGGTAAAACTCCTCTCCAAATTATAGCCAGTTATAGGACCCCCTCCATTAACCAGGATACCCACAATGCCTACCTGGACTTTCTGGAGTCCCTAAATATGCTACCAAACACCTTGGTTTTGGGAGACTTCAACTACCCATCAATAAATTGGTCTAACTACACCTGTACCAATGCACTCACCCAGAGATTCTTGAACTTTGTAGACTCTAATGCCGTGGACCAGTTGGTGGACACCCCCACTAGGTGTTCAAACATTCTGGATCTAATAGTTATGAACATGAGTGGTCACTGCACCACCCCAAGTGTACAGTCATCTCTAGTGAGATCTGACCACAGGTCAGTCACACTAAAATAACAATGGGGTCTGGCCCTCCCCAGCTGGAAATAAACTAAAAAATGTCATCAAACCAAAGTATAATCTCTTACCAGATGATATTACTAGTTTCGTAGCCCCTACACCTACTGATGCCAAAAAGACCTATACTGAGGTTTATTCCAAAGGCTTGTATAGACACCTTCACAGCTGCATTGACTTAGATGCACCTGACAGGATAAAAGAAAGTTCCTCAGGCAAGAACAAACTTGCTTGGTGGATATTCACCATAAACATGATATATATAACAGGAGACAGAAACTGCTGTCTAAAAGCAGTAGGAGATGATCCCCAAACTCAAAGAACTAGCGCCTCAGCTTAATTAAGCAAATAAGACACCTAATGAAAAAATCCAAAGCTGACTACAAATCTAAGTTGGTCACTCGAGCCAAGGGTAACCATAAGGAATTCTTTGGCTACATCCACAACCTCAAAGGAAAATCCCAGATTTGCACAGAACATGTTGTAAATGGTACAACATATACTGATCCCGGTGATATTGCTAACCTGCTGGCAGACAGATTCAGTGAAACCCCCCCCCCCCATCTCCTCCTAATATACCACAAGACATCCCTCCTACATGTCCTCACCCAGAAATCTCTAATGAACAGGTCCTTAATGCCCTATCCAAGGCTAAAAACATGGCCTCTATGAGTTTAGACAACATCCCTGGCAGTGTCCTAAATTGCTTAAAGCAAGAGTTAGCTGTACCTCTGATTGCCCTCTAACCACAATCTAAGCACTGAATATATTCCTGAAGATTGAAAAACTGCCACTGTCTTCACTTCCACAAAGTGAGCTCCTCTGCCAACCCTGGAATTTGCAGACCCATAAGTCTGAGCAGCCTCATATGCAAAGCCATGGAGAGAATCATCATGGACGTGATCAACAAGGATATAGGAGACCTTCAAATACTAGACCCATCCCAGTTTGGTTTCATCAACGGAAGATTGTGCCTACTAAACTTGGCGTGCTTCTTCGAGACAGTCAACAAAGTCCAGGACAAAGGCAAAACTGTGCATACTGCCTTCTTAAACTTAGAAAAGGCCTTCAACATAATTCCCCATTCAGGTATCATTGATAAACTTACATAGATTCATAGGTTGGTACTAGGCTATCGGCCCTAGGGCCTATACAAGCCTAGCCATAACAATTCCCTGGATATTTCTTCCCACAGTAGTTACTTCCCTGAACCCCTGTCTAGCAGGGCAACTCACGTGATCCCCAGGGTGAATTTCCTATCTCCCATCCAATCGTTAAGGTTCTTTTTGAAGAGAGCCAAGGAGGTGCTCTGCTTGACATGTATGGGGAGTCTCTGGGTCAGGAACCTATCCCTCCAGCATGTTTTGTTCATTGTGATGAGAAGGTTTAGATCTCTGAAGCATGTGGCTCTGAGGGATTGGGATTTCTTTAAGTGGAGCATGTCCAACAACTCATGGTTTGACATGGTCTTGTATGTTAAGCAGAGATCGCCTCTCAGTAGACGATATGCCACAAAGTACAGCTGGAGTTTTTTTTAAATGGTCAGCATAGTGCATCTGCTTTAGACCTGTGATTCTTTTAGTGAGGTATTTCTGCAGCCTTTCCAGCTGTTGCAGATGTCTTGTGAGGTACATACCAAATGGGGCATTGTACTCTATAATGGGTCTAATGAGCAATGAGTACAGAGGGACAATGACCTCCTTTTTTCTGAATGAAAAGCCCTTAGTGATGAGGTGTGCCACACAGAAGGATTTCCTGACTGTTGTGGCAATGCGGTTATTGAAGGTGAGACCACTGTCCATTTGTGTCCCTAAGTCTCTCATCACACTTTCAGTGTTTAGTGTACTGCCACCTATGTGGTAATTCATGGGTGCATGTTTTTCCCAAAGGGGATAACTATACATTTCTTGGCATTAAGCCTGAGCCCATGGCTCTGGCACCAAGCATCTGTTTCTGTAAGATCCTTTTGTAGAATATCCATATAATTTGGGGATTCAGAAATGGCTCCCAGTTTGCAGTCATCTGTGAACTTTGTTAGCCAGAGTGTTGGCCTGTACTTCAGAGAAGTAGATGCCAAACAAGAGCGGTCCCGGGACTGAACCATGAGGTACTCCACTTGTCTGGAGCTGGATTTGGAGTTGGCTACTTTTACAGTCTGGGTTCTGTCAGTAAGCCAGTTGGCAACCCATCGAGTGATATAAGGATTTATGCCCAGCTTAATAAGTTTATTAATGATTCCAGAGTGGGGGATGGTGTTGAAGGCCTTGGCGAGGTCCAGATAGGCTGTGTGGACTGGACCGCCTCACCCTTGTCCATGGCTCTGGAGACTGATTCGAAGAAGTCAATCAGGTTCAGGAGACAAGTTCGGCCCTTCACAAACCCAAACCGGGTGGGGTCCAGTGTTTGAAGGTTGCCAATGTCTTTTTTTATAACTTCAATGGTAATGCATTCATTGCCCTTGCAGATCAGGCTCGTCAGACTGATGGGACGGTAGTTCCTGGGATCCAAGATGTATCCCCCCTTGTGGAGTGGGATAACTGTAGCTGTGCGACACTCAGTGGGCACCGAAGCCTGAGGTGAGGCTATGATTAAACATGACACTTAGGTGAGGTGCCAGTTAATTTTGTAGTTCATGTAGTACACAGCTCGGGATGTTATCTGGTCCCATGGATGCTGTATTCTTAGCACTGGAGAGTGCGGTTTCTACCTGTGTAGCCATGATTACCGGAATTTGGCAATCTTCTGGTATTGAGATGGGCCATTTAAGGGGTGAGAAGGGGGTGAAGTTGGCACTAAATCGATCTGCCAGGATATTGGCAATATCCTTGGGATCAGTATATTTAATAGACATTCTGTTGTAGCTCAGAGCAGATCTGAGCATTGCCATTTACATTCTTGACGTAACTATAGAATGCCTTGTGGTTGTCTTTGGAATCTTTGGCAATTTTATTTTCATAACTAGCTTTAAAGGATTTTATAAGGGATCTCAGCTTCTTACTGAGGCTGGTAAGGGAGTTTTTTGCATCCTGGGATTTTCCTCTTTTCTGCAACAATTTCTTCCTTTTGTTGTAAAGTTTGTTTATGGCAGGGGACCACCAGATTGGCTTCCTTTTTTTTTGGAGGAGAGCGTCTTGGTTCTATTTGGGATGGCATGATTCATGCGTGAGTGGATATGCTCGTACAGTGCCTTAGTGTAGGATTCAGTAGTCGAACTTTCAGTTCCCGTCTGCATGGGTGTCATGAAGTTTGTCGCTTCTGACTTGAGTAGCATGAAGTTGGCTTTGGAGAAGTTTTTTATGGAGGTTTCCTTACAGGAGGGTGGGGGTGAGATGTGGATGTCAAGGATGATTAGCTTATGGTCAGACCTGACCAATGAGGGGGTGATCACTAGTGTGGAGCATCTATCTCTCATGTTGGTAATGACCAGGTCTAGGATATTGGAGCACCTGGTGGGACTAAGAATTAGTTGATCCAGGGCATTGGAATTTATGAATTCCAAGAACTGTTGAGAAAAGGTGTTGGTACCTGAGTAGTTTTCCCACTTAATGGCAGGGTAATTTAAATCACCCAGTATTAGGGTGTTTGGTTGTATCTTAATATTTTCCAGTATGTTTAGAAAGGTGTAGTGAGAATCTTGGGGCATGGTGGGGGTTCTGTAGCAAGCTACAGTTTGGATTGCAGTCTTACCTAGTGTTAGTTGTACCTGGAGAATTTCAGACGCATTGTGTTGGGCAACTAGCCTGGAGGTGTGAATATCCTTGGTGAATATGGATACTCCTCCACCTTTAGTGTTTCAGTCTTGGTTTGGTGGCCGAAAAGTGTGATAAGAGTTGTAGCCTGGTATTGCAGGGGTGCTCTCTGGAGCCTTGAACCAGGTCTCAGTTACTGCACAAATATTGATGTTCTCCATTTTTAGGAGTGCCTCGAGAGAATGCATTTTGAGGTTTGTGGTTTCTAGCATTGAGTAGCATTACCTTCAAATTTTGCATGCTTGTATCTGTTACAGTGGTGGTTTTGTCCTTTGAACCTTGCCTAAAAAGGCACTATAGGGGTGGCAAGAGTTTAACCAGTAACCTAAATCCCAGGGGTGATGGGTGCAGATCATCTCTGGCAAAGCATTGTGGTTTGTCGATCATGTCGTTCCAGGCAGACAGATACTGGATCCCCTTTAAATGACACCAGAAGCTTAGCCAATTGTTGAAGTCAATCATTTTGTCCTTATACTGTGGTATCATTCTGGGTGAAGGCAGGATGCTACTCAGGGCTAGGGTCATACCTGCATGGGCCACATGATCCGAGAGCTCTTCCATGTCTCTTTTCATGTAGTCCAGGGAGGTACATTTCAAGTCATTTACTCCAGCATGGACAGTAACCGAACTTAAACCAGTACATAGTCAGGTGAACTGCAAATTGACTCAACAATAGCACACATGGTAAAAATAGGGGACTCTTCATCCACCTTCTGATCAGTAACCAGTAGAGTACCACAGGGCTCGGTGCTGGGGCCACTATTGTTTGGTATTTACTTTTCAGAAGTACTTGCCAAAACAAAGGGCATGTGGATAACAAAGTTTACAGATGACTGCAAACTGGGCGCAATCATTAAATCCCCTAGTGACACTGACACCCTCCAGGAAGGTCTTACTCAAACCAATGATTGGTGCCAAAGTCATGGGCTCAAATTAAATGCTAAAAAGTGCATCATCATCCCCTTTGGCAAGGGAGATGTCCCTGTGAAGTACCACATTAACAACAACACCTTGAGTACCCAATCTGTGGTAAGAGATCCGGACACACAGGTTAACAGCAGCCTCTCCTTTGACCATCATGTTTTCACAGTGTAAAGAAAAACCTTCTATATTGCCCATCTCATCAGTAAGTGTACTGTTTCCAGAAAAATGGGGTAATAACCTCCCTGTACTCCCCCCTTATTAGACACCAATTATAAAGTACAATGCACCCTTTGGTATGTACCTCGCCAAGCACCTCCAGCAATTGGAGAGACCTCAGAGATACCTTACAAAGAAAATTCAAGGTGTCCAACACCTGTCCTATGCTGATAGACTAAAATCCCTGTCACTGTACTCTGTGTGGTACAGACTTCTCAGGGCTGAGCTCTGCCTAAGCCTATAAGGCAACAGTGGACCCTGACCTGATAGAAATACTACACATTAGCAAGACAAATGGCACTCACTGCACCCGCTCTAGTGACCTCAACATGGGAAGCGACATTAACAGGACCTGCTGGAGAGACAAGTTCATCTCCCAGAGGCTCCCCCCTACTCTATGATTAGCTTCCAATCCAAGTGAAACAGAGCCTTTCACTGACCCTTTTCAAGTAATCTGTATAATTAAATGGGGAATCCCAAATTCACCCCTGGGGTTTCACTTGCTTCCCTTCTGGACAGTGGCAGCAGCTGCTGAATCAGGTTTATTATTAGCATCATTAAAAGGGGGAAAAACTATCAGGCCTATTATTAGCATCATTAAAAGAGGGGGAAAAACTTGGCTAGGCTTGTAAGGGCCTCAGGGCTATTAGCCTAGTAACCTCCTATGATCCTATGACTGTATGATCCTATGATTCTATGTAGTGATGGGTTCTGTTTGTGTACCAGTATGTGTATGTTGTTTGCTCTTGTGTGATCTCTAGTCTTTTTATGGGCTGTTAATGAGTACCTCCTCGTATGTGGGTTTATGTGTCTTGACCTTAACTTGTAATTATTTTTGGAGGACCTGACAAGATCCCCACTTTGTTTGTTTAAGCTACAGGGGGGTTTCTTCCTCTGCTGAGCCAGTACCCCTCTTGTTCTTGGACATTAGCTTCTTTCTGTTGTTGTATAGCCTGTTTATACTAGAGTCCATCAGGGTGGCTTGTTTTTTTGGCAAGACCTGTTCTTAATCCGGTCAGGTACAGTTGATTCTATACAACTGTTTAAATGGTTATATGGGGCAGTGGTATACATCTCTGCATAGGAGTCCATGTTATCTGCATTTCAGAGGGCTTTGAAATCTTTTATACCATCACTTTCTAGGAGGTAATTTTGCCTTGAAAAATTCTTAATATTTTTGAGCTTGAAAGGGTTTCTGGTCTTATAATTACATAAAACTAATTATGAATTATGGTCTGATCTTACAGGGAGGACATCACATGGGGGAGGGGGTAAATATTGTGAGAAGAAATAGCCAGGGAATTGTTATGGCTAGGCTTGTATGGCTGATAGCCTAGTACCAAACCATGAACCTATGAATACTCTCTCATGTTAGTGAGAATGGCACTGAGAGAATCAAACCCTGGACTACAGAAAGCAGTTTGTTAACAACTCATTGTCCTTATCCTTGGCACTACATTCAGACTGATACATCCATCTACTTTTGATGAAAGGTTTGCTGCTATGGCAACTTTAAAAGATAACCAGTTTCAGGAAGGCCAGTCTTGCTGGTGCTGGTGTTCTATAAACAACTTTCAAGTGTCTAGTTTAACTGAAATTAATTACTGCGAGTAATATTCACACTTCCAGTAATACTGAATTTTTAATATGTGTATTTTGCATTGCTACAATAAATATGATACTGCAATGATTTTACATCATTAGGCAGACATGAATAAAAAAATATACTATCAATCAATGCTTAAAGCAGCTGCCTTATCTATCCCCTAGTGCCAGTCCCTGCTTTGGTGCCCTGCCTTTCAACTCTTCAGTTGAAGATCAAAGAAAATGATTTCTAATTTTTATAAACTGTAGCAAGCTGATTGCTACATTTGTAACAACTTGTGTGTTACAGCTTGAGACAGAAAGTGTGGAAGTGCATTTCATATTTTTGTAGCAACATTCTGAAATGCCAGTACAGAGAAAAGAATTCAGGAGGTGTAATTGCTGATCAAGCCCAACAAATTGTACCGGGGCAGCTGCCATCTTCATCCTATCATTTCAGTGATGACCCTCAGAACAAACTGAATACAAAACATGAGATATGAAGAAAAATGGAGGGTTCTAAATGCATTTGCAGAACTTGAGACAGTTCTTGAAACTCCCAATACTTGCTCAGTAAAATCGGACATCTTACAGAAAGGTACTGCAATGGTAGTGTGACATATAAGTAGTACATCTACTTTAACCTGACAAACTTGAGTTATAACTACGGTAATATGCAGCACAAGTAATAGCATCGAAAGCATGCAATAGTAGCATTAAATGTTCGCTGTGGAATTTATATCACGGTACAGACAAACTGTTTTACTTTACAATAAAAGTAAAAAGCAACTCAGCAAGTTGTTCAAACATGTATGTAATACACTCACCCTTTCAAACTTTTCCAGTGGTTATACCCACAAAGCTGTCTGCTCAATGTTAATACATTAAGTATAATTACACTATTCTAAGCTCTTAAAAATTAATAAAAGACCATGCAATATACATATATGTCTATGGGCATAATTTGTAAGAGCAAACATTCTTTTTTATTTGTTTTGCTGACTGTTGGCTGTTCTGTGTTTCAGATTTCAGTACACTGGGGTCTATGAATATCAAGAGAGGAAAACCACTTCCCCTCCTGATATTAAAACTAAAACCCCCAGAAAACTAGCTTCAGATTTGTCGGAATGGTGGCAGTGTTACATGAAGGTTTTAATGATGTTGAGAGGAAGGGATAGGGTTGGAGGAACAGGCAGCATTAGGTGTTAGGATAAGCACCTATTACTAAGGTGGTCTTTCCCCCAACCCTAACCCTACACCTTAATGTCATTACAACCTTCCCATAATACTGCCATTACACAAGGCAGACTCATACACACAAACATTCACAAACACACCCAAACAATACTACATCTATCCCCTAACGTAACCCTTACTCTAAAACAAACACACACACACACACACACACACACACACACACACACACACACACACACACACACACACACACACACACAGTCTCACCCCCAACCCTACTTACCTGTGTCAACATTCCATACCATGAACCAATCCACCGTTCAGCCTGCCATACATCTGACATTAAATTGCACATCTGCATTAGCTGGACAAATGTACATTTGGCAAAATGCAGGGAACCATATTTATACATATAACTATATAAAAATCAACCTGTTGCACACAACCTGTAGCTAGAAGACAAACTTTTATTCAACAATGGTTCAGCGCTTTCATCCTTGTATTGTGTTAAGGACTTCTTCAGAACCAAAAGTGAAAATGACAACCACCCTCTTTTTAAAAACTTCCTTGTAGTGACATCATACCATTCTCTTAGACACACTACCAACAATTTCACACAATATGAATGCATATATCATATAATAGTAACATATATAATATATATATATATATATATATAATAAAATAAAACATTATGCACCACCAATAAATTCTAAAACACATAAAATATATGAATTATTCAATGTTTTGTAAAATATCTAAAACCTTCTGTTTTCCTTTTGTAAAAAATATATGAATAAAACAGTGATAAAATCTTTGCATGATGACTAAAAACTTTATAGTTCCATATCCTTAAGCTTGAGTTACTTGCAATAGAGACATTTTCATTCAAACCTGGGAGTCTAGTGAATTTAAATGTAGTTGCCAATGCAATTATTTGGTATCAAGAACAGACTCCCAAAGACCTCTCCTGGGATTAGGTGTTACTTTCTCTAAAATTCCAAATTTAAATATCTGGTGGCTTTCACAATCAATTGTATGCTTAAATATTGTGTTGTTCAAGTTTGTCTTTCAAATATCATAGTTATGTTCATAGCTATGCTTATTCAATGGCTTCTTGGTCTTACCTATATAGAACACATCACAGAGGTTGCAAACAGCAATGTATACTACTCCCACTGAAAGACAAATGTTTGGACCAGCCAAATTCTCATTTTATTCTCACCCAGAATAATTAAGTCTTCGTCCAGTATGTATGGGCATTGTTTACATCGCTCACATTCAGTTATCCTTTTCTTAGATATTAAATGTTGGCACAAAGGATTTTCAAAAATACATTTTAATTTTTTTCCTTTTATGTATATATTCAGGGGTGTCACCTAGCACTCCTGAAATACCTTTATGTGAATGCAATAAAGGCTAGTATTTACAAATAATATTTCTAATTTCTTTGTTCATTGAATGATCACTTAGCACTAGTCTTTTAGTAAAATCATTTGATGTGGCTGTTTTTCTACCGCCAACTTTTGCCGTAAAATTGGGTTAAATCTTACATGCTTCAACCTGTCTACCTTGTCTCTAATCTTGCTAACAAAGAGTTTAGGAAATCTCTGTCATAAAACATTTTTGCCAATTTATTACATTCAGAGGCAAAACTGCATCATCCATAATCATCCTTGAAATACAGACAAATTGCCCCTTTACTAAGGATCTCGTCTGTAACGAGGGATGACAACTATAAAAGTGTAAGTATGAGATTGAGAGGGTGTTTGTTTCTGTAAATAGTTGATTTTAGTCGCCCATCATCCTTATAAATCAAGACATCCAAATAATTACAAACGTTTTCATGAATAGTGTATGTGAATTTAAGGTAATTTATTGTTGTATTAATATAATCTACAAATTCCTCCAGGCTAGTGTGAGAATCTTTTCACTACATAAAGATGTCATAGAGGAATCTTATGTACATTAATCAACTTGTCTCAAATTGGGAATTTAAAACATGATTAACTTTCCATGCCCACATTATAATACTAGCAAAAAGGGGCACACATACAGCGCCCCATTACTACATACTCTGTTACTGTTACCATACAGCACATTAATAGAGCCTCAGAGAAGCCCTTGATGGATGGGAGGATTGCATAATGGTTAGGGTGTTTACCTTGCAGACACAAGGTGCAGGATTTGATTCTCACATGGGGTAATTGGCTAGGCTTAAAATGGCCCACAAGGGCAGTTAGCCTAGTACTAACCTATGAACCTATGAACCTATTAAAGGAATACAACCAGATAAATCAACAATGTCAGTACATACAAATAATGTGTTGGATACAGACATATTTGGAGTGAACCACCTTAAAAGGTCCCAAAAGTCATTTAAAATTTAAGGATGCTCATACAGAAAGGCTATATCCATAATTTAACTTATGATGCAATATTATTAAATGATTTTACTCATTTTAAAGTACTGTGGGAAATGTGGGAGGAGAAAGAATCCATAAATACAGTTTAGCAAGGTGTAAACTTAATTAAAAGAGGTAGATTAACAGTTTGATACATCCATTTAGTATAAAATGGGGGGGGGGGACAGCAAGATAGTGACACTCATAAAGACATTAAAAATCAAACCTTGGAGAAAGGAACTGGCTTTGAATGTAGAAGAGGAGCCATAATTTGTTTCTGGTGCAATATAAAATGCACAATGTCTGTTTTCAAAACTGGGACCTATGATAAGGTAAAAAAACCACAAGCTGTAAGAGATTTCACTATAGGAAATGGAGGTGAACTTGCAGTAACCTGGGAATCAATCTGAAACAGAAGAATACACATAAAACTTAAATGAAATATTAACAAGTAAAAACAGAAACAAACATAGAAATAAAAAGCACTTCAGTGAGGACCCTCAGAAGAAACTTAACAAAACTTAAAAAGAAAAATGTAGAGTTCTGAGCCTATTTCTGTTATTGCAAGGTAAAAGGTATAATTGAAGGTAAACTTTAAGCTACAGGAATATGTAAACAGGCACAAAATATAGCTGCTAATAAACTTTGCTCTGATACACTCTCTGTAGTGACGGAGCAATAGGGAAAGAAAAGAAAGCGTGAGAATGTTAGACTAAGTAAGAGTAAGTGCAATTCAAAAGAAAAGACGGCAAACAAGAGGCCCATGAGGCCACAGAGGGAGAACAAATCAGAAAGTGATTTTTGTTCAGATCAAGCCTTTGCAGAAGAAGACATACATGAAGTTGTGATAGTGTTAAGGGCTGAAAAAGCTATGTCTTCCATCTGAAGGCAAGTTACTGAAGATAGTAAACCTGAGTTTGTCGACTTGCACTTAAGTTGCATAAACTTAGAAAAAAGCAGAAATGGAAGATAATACTTGAAGCAGGGAAGAGACAATATGTACATGGTTGTAGGAGAAGTTAGGAAACAGAATAACATTTACTTCTTGCCCCTATTTTGAGTTAACAGACAACCAGTTACATAGAACAAGTAAAGAAATAAAAAAAAAAATTCGGTATCCGTTACTAGTGTCAAAACCTTATGGGAATGAAGCTATACCACAGTCATGTGTTCACAGCTTACCAGAAGATGGACGGAACTAAAATGAAATGATGTTAGTTGATAAATAAGGAGGCTGCCTGAAAGTAACAGCCAAGGAAGTTAGTTAATCATCTGCAGAATATTTGTGAAGGACGGCTTTGGAATCACAGAGTGAGAGAACCCACTTGCTTTCAAAGCTAGAAATAGGGTCTTATAGAGGCTTCCAACCTTGAATTTTTGTTTTAGATACTACACGCACACACACACACACACACACACACACACACGCACGCACGCACACACACACACACACACACACACACACACACACACACACACACACACACACACACACACACACACACACACACACACCTTTGTGATATACTATGGTTTCAGAACAGTTTTACTACTGGGCAAATATTTTATTTAAAAGTTACTTCTAACTTAAAGGCAAAAGTACACAGTTCAGGTCAGGACACTTAATTTAGTTCAGTTTTCTATACTTCTTTTTCCTGATGCTGCAGTTTAGAATAAACTGTCTATAACTACCATGTATTTTAACAACTTAGACTCCTGGCAAATTCAAAGTTAAAGTCCTGGTGCTCCATAGACATCCTTTGGAGAAACCCAAAAATAATGGAGGGACAAAGACCCAAAATCGGAGAAGATTTTAAGTATTGCCCTTATAAACTTACAAAGTTGACTGCATAATAGGTTCTGCATTGTCATGCATTTTATGAAGAATATTAAGCCTAAAACTCAATGTCTACATTATTAAGTGACTTTATTCCTCAATGATTTGCCAGAAAATCATAAATTTCATGATGAACAAAACAAAAATATGAAGCAAAAATCTGGACAGTTAATACATATGGCAAGAACTCCACAGGTACATCCTGAGATTATTCTGGATATGGCTTTCCCAAAGAGTGTCCACTTTTAGCTAAACAACTCATCCATGATAGGCAAATGTCTCTGCTTGTTTCATCTACAGGCCTTCATTTTAACTGCAATTCAGCAAGTACTGTATATTTGCCCAGGTGTTACATAGTATAGTATGGTGTAGTATTATACTGTAGCTATCTGTATATAAATAGAGAAAGAGAGAGAGAGAAATGTATATTTATTTATTTGACATTTGTTTACTGGGAAAGTCCAAGTTGGAATGAGCCTATTTTCAGCAAAGGCCTGGGGAGAAATGCTCCAGATGCATGTCTTTGTAATGTGGGAGGAAACTGGAGCACCCGGAGGAAACCCACATGAATGCAGGGAGGACATGCAGACTCCACACCTGGCACCAAAGCTGGGAATCAAACCGGAGAACCTCTTGCTGTGAGGTGATAAGCCTAACCACTACACCACTGCACCATCCTACACACACACACACACACACATATATATATATATATATATATAAATATATATATATATATATATATATATATATAGATAGATATAAAATGGATGGCTAATAGAAGATTTTACTCAGTAATGCATGGATGGCTAATAGAAGATTTTACTCAGTAATGCATATGAGTGAAACAGTCACTATGCTACTATAATGTAGACCTCAATTCTTAGGATATAAGTATAGAAAATTGCTTTGTTTGAACATCTGATTAATAGACACAGAAGATATTACAAAGTTAATGCTCTGATTCAACTTCTTCCCATGTTTAATCTTTCATCCCTACCAGCCTGTCTTAACCTTATATCTTGACATAAGTCATACTTTGCAAATAGTACTACCGAAGTTCTAAACCTAGGTTTTGTTATCATGATATAATAAATTTGTATTTTCTTATGCATAATACATTTTTTTCACTTTTTACTTTTTTGATTATTGTAATTCATGTATTAAAATGTACTGTTACTCACGAAGCTTTTCTCCCTGGACCTCTGCTGAAAAAGGACTTGTGTCCAGTCGGACTTTCTTGGTAAACAAATGTTAAATAAAGAAGTTTTAACTTTATAGAGATGTCTTTTGTGTTATTTATTTAATCGTTTATTTTATTTAACTCATTAACTTCAGTAAAGCAATGACCCACTTGGACAATTTTCAATCATTTATTTATTTTATTTAACTCATTAACTTCAGTAAAACAATGACCCACTTGGACAATTTTCAGGTTCAGTTTAGAATACAGAGGTTGTGAAAACACACAATGACTTAGTACCATCAGTGCAGATATGCACAAATAATGAACAGAAACATGAACTAGACTAGTCATTTTAAGGGGTTTGATAATAATCAGAAGATTGCAGGGACCAAAGGTTTTAAGGGGGGACAGACCTTTCAGATGACTTTCCAGAGAAGAGGGGAAAGAGTTTAGTTTGAAAATCATAAATTAGGGATGGCATTATGAATACAGCTCTTTATCCTTGCAGTGTTTGCAATTAGAATATGTTTGGGTGGAACAGCAACCCTTATACTCCCCATCAAGTGTTTTAGGAAATGTTGCCTGGCTCTAACCCCAATCTAGTGACTAGTGCTGCATGGGTAATAAGGGGGCATCTGAATAATCCCACGACCAAAAAGTAAACTGTGACATTTTAGTCTCCATAAAGTTGCAGAAATCTAATGCATTATTCAAGCCTTAAAATTAAAACATCTTTATTAAGGATAGTTAGCAAGGAACATGTATGCTATTCGACAGCCATTTTAGTGAGCAGCACTAGGTCAAATAAAAACTGCAAAAACAAATTTCATCT